>NC_142712.1:30857762-31011749 GCF_055471065.1 Atractosteus spatula
AACCTGTGTGTGTGTGCGTTGTTAGTTGTTCTGACGATTGATTGTCTAAAAGCCATGACGAACCACCTCGTAATTGCTGCTACTATTAATAATTGTCTCAGTAAAATCACAAAACCCCTACACCAGCCTCTTTCTCCATGTTTTCTTCACTTCCCCCCGGATCGTGTTGTCTGCATAGGGCCCTGAAAGAACGCTTCGTGACACCTACCTTAAGTACATACTGTAGTTGGAGTTGGACGGGTGTGTCTCCAAATGGGTACAGTAGCCACTATCAATAAGTTGACCAGTACCAGTAATGAAAAATAGACATGGTAGGACACTGCCAAATGATAAAGGTATTATCATTTAATGAACTGGTGAGAAAACTGGTCCACATCTGTATGTGGTGAAAATATCACATTTTAAATAATTGTTTTACAGTATGTGCACATAAGACCATTCTCTAACAGTGCACAGGGTAGACCATCTATTGATACAAACAGCTGGGAATCTGTTGCCAGCGTAATGCAATTATGCAATGGTGAAAAAGAGTATCCTGAAGTTCAGTGGACTACATTGATACATCTTTGGTGGGGATTCATCTTGGTGACTGCTTATGCTCCCTTAATATACTGTAGATCTGTCTGAACAAGAAGAAAATATTAATCTCCCCAGATAGTTCCTTGCTCTGCACACCTATTGCTTCACTGTGGCACCCAGGACTAATGGGCCACTTGACAATGCAGATGCCCTGTCAAGACTACAATAAAATAAAAACTGGAATTCCCATGTGAAAATGAAAATACATGTAATTTACTCTGAAACCAAAAAGTATGTTACATTCAAAGTGGAATTTTTATAACTATTATAAGACAATCATTTTGTTTATTTTACAGCTGTTCAATGAAAACAGTAGCCGGTGCAAGTTATTTTGTATTCAGTATTTGAAATAATAATAATAATAATAATAATAATAATAATAATTGCTTACACTTATATAGCACTTTTCTGGACACTCCATTTAAAGTGCTTTACAGGTAATGGGCACTCCCCTCCACCACCACCAATGTGCAGCATCCACCTGGATGATGCGACGGCAGCCATAGTGCACCAGAACCCTCACCACACATCAGCTATCAGTGGGGAGGACAGCAGAGTAAAGAAGCCAATTCATAGATGGGGGTTATTAGGAGGCCATGATTGGTAAAGGCCAATGGAAAATTTGTCCAGGACGCCAGGGTTACACCCCTACTCTTTTCGAGAAACGCCCTGGGATTTTCAATGACCTCAGTTTTAGATCTCATCCAAAGGACGGCGCCTGTTTACAGTATAGTGTTCCCGTCACTAGGACCCACATGGACCGCAGAGTGAACACCCCCTGCTGGCCCCACTAACACCTCTTTCAGCATCAACCTTAGTTTTCCCCAGGAGATCTCCCATCCAGGTACTGACCAGGTTCATACCAGCTTAACTTCAGTGGGTTGCCAGTTGTGAGCTGCAGAGTGATATGGCTGCTGTCTGTGGCTGAAATGCACATTTTGATAAAGAAAGCTCAATAATGTAGGAGATTGGAGGTTTTCACTTTGCTGTGACAATCAGAAATTGTAGCAATTGATTGCTAGTGTACTTGAGAGTTGTAGGAACCAAATATAATAATTTATAGTCTCACACACAGATTTTAAATATACAATATGCAATTTATTGATATAACCAAAACATGCATAACAAACAACAAACTAATACAACATATATCTGTGAAGCGATCTGCTCTGAACATGGAATGTTGATCTGTAATGCTGATTACACAGATCAGAATTAATAACTTCACAGTTAAAATATGCATTGACTATAATGTGGTACAGTCTAGCTTGTAGGTTCTATCAGTCTCATATAGCTAAATCATGCTATTTTCTCAGATACAAGTAAATATACATTTACAATCGTGAACTAAACAACAAATGTGTGTTTGCAATAATAGTTCTTGAGAATTATAATGTGAAGAATGAAATTTAATACTCAAAAATCCATTGTCCAAATGACCTTGAAGAGTTTAGACTTTACCAGACTTTGTGCACGTAAAATTAGTTTGGCAGGGTTTTCCATAGCAACTTCTCGGTGCTGGGAGGGTCTTGATGTACAAGAGAGAGAGAAAGAGCTTTAGCCTTGTTTTTTTTAGTAGCTTGCGTTGTCCTCAGGCAGCTCTGCCAAAGTAGTGACTTGCTCACTTTGGACTTTAAAACAGTCTGTGCACAGTTAGTCTTCTTGAGGTCCAGCAAGCTCGACAAGAGAGGAACTCAGTTTAGGTTGTCACTGTCTGGAGAAGACCATTATCCAGAAAACAAACTCACTTCCCTTACCTTCCTTAATACCAAAACCACTAAGTCATTCTGTGGCAGAGATCACAAAGATGGGGCCTCTTCAGCTACATTCCCATGCATTTGAGAGAGGCACCAGGCTGCTTCCTCAAGGCACAGAAAGATTTTTAGAAAATCTTAATTCTAAGTGAGTGTTAAGGCCTTTTTACTATAATAATATTCATTAAATATATTCCTGTCTTTATTCTGCTGAAAGAATACAAGAAAAGTTAAAGTTTTCAGTTGTAATTTTAACCCTGGTTATTTTGCATAACACAAAATGATGGTTGCCAGATCACAAAATATCAGTTTTAACAACCAGTTATTACTGCTCCACTACATGCACATGTAGCAGAGCTACTGTAGTTTGGATACAGTGACGTCATCGCCCTCCCTGCGCGTAGCAGGGACCTCAGCCGCCTTGGCTGAGGGAGGTCTCCTTTAGCTAATGCGGCTGGTTCCCTGTTGTGTTATGCTGGAGACCTGGGTTCGTGCCCCAGGTGTTGCAGGATGAACAGGTGGGGTGGAGCGGCGGAGGGCACGAGCCTGCATGGAACTACAACAGTCACATTGGTGCCGTGACCTGGACGGGAGCGTCCTTCGCCGAGATGAAGTCAGCAGGGTAGGGCCCCAGGTGTTACGGAACGAACCGGCGGGGTGGAGCGACGGAGGGCACAAGCCCGTGCGGAACCGCAACGGTCACACACACTGTACTACAGCGTCCCATCTACATTTTAAAAATCTTGTGGAAGTCTTTCATTTTAAAGAAAACAAGGTGCCATTTTATAAGAAAATGGAGTACAAACAGCTGTGAGGTCAGGCAGGTATGATTTTGTGTTAGAAACAGAGAAGATAATGAAGGATTTTCAAAATCCTCAAAGGCACTGTCACAGTCAACAATGTGGATTTCTTTAGATTCAAGAATGAAAAATTTACCAGATGCCTCAAGTGGAAAGGAAGAATGTCTACTTGGTGGGAACTTATCTTTAGTAACTGAAAAGGATTACTTGAAAATATTTTATTGTACTGTGTGTTTAATGTATGAAAAAGGTGTCTAGCCTATATTCCCATCCATTTTAATTTTTAATTTAAAAATGATACGGGTATAGTCTTTCCAAATAATATTGTATCAAATTTCTTTTGAAATAACATCATTTTAATTGGGATTTGGATCTCCATAAATGAAAATCTTACACTAAATTACACAATTACACATATATAACAGAAGGTGGCAGTGTAAGTCTTGTCAAATCCTACCTTAAACATACAAAAATGCAATCTGAGAGAAGGGCATTTGGCCCATCTAGCTTGTTTGATTTTTAGTAGCTAATTAATGCAAGGATCTTATCCTGCCATTTCTGGAATGAAGCCATGTATTGGCTTCAACAAAATGGCTGCATAGCTTGCTCCACACTCCTACAGCCCTTTAAGTAAAAAAATGCCTCCAGTTTTAAATGCACTTCCCCTCAATTTTCATCTGTTCTCTGATTTGTATTTTACAAGTCCACACGTTGAATTCATAAATGCCTTTGAGAATTGTGAGTACCTGAATTACGTTCCCTCACAGTCTTTGTGTTCAAAAATGAAAATATATCATTTTAGCTGTGTCAGAACAGAACATACATTTGAAGTGTCTGGTCGGTGTTCTCTAGAATGAAACCAGAGCAATGTTTTTTTCTCTGTCATGATGACCATAATAGGACATAATATATTAAATATGGTCTCACTAGCACATTCTACAATTTTAACATAACACTCACTCCCTGTAAAAGTCTGTGCATTTAACTGCAGCATAGACAAACAATAACAGGATATTCTTGCTCCCCACCATTGTTGATATTGTAAACAGCTTGTTCAAGCTCAGTGTTTCCCATTTTACTATAATACACTAGTTATGTTTTTTTTCTGCACTTGACCATTAATGTCACCTGACTTATGTTGGCCCAGTCTTCTATTGGAGGTATGTTCTATTTTTATTCCCATTGCAGGTTCTACAAGGTTTGCTGGTTTTCTTTTTTTAATGTGATCTGCAGAGTTGGCCAGGTTTCATCCAAATACATACTGTACATTTCCATGAATGCCTACCACCTGCAATTTGCGAACTAATCTTTTATTTGTATTATTTTCAATATTTTTAATAATTATTTGTTTTATTTAATTATACCCTGGGCAGGACACTAGTCTTTTACAATGTACACAAACACAAAAGAACAGTTTAGAAGCATCAAGTAATCGAACTATTCCGTTGTTGGATGGTGGGATGAAACAAGAGCACCCCGAGAACAACCAAGTAAACATTGAGAGAACATGCAAATTCATTTCAAACGCTGACCCATTTTGCAGTCTGCCACAGAAGAACTGTCATACCAATGTGCCTTACACTTGTGCATATACTGTATTACAAAATTCTACTCATTAAACTGCAATGTTCTGATTAAAATAGCTCAATACTCTTTAGAAACCATATTAATTTATTTTATCAAAATATTACTTTGTTAATTCATGGTTAATTCATTCTGTCAATGAACACTATATTGAATGTTTAATAAAAGCTAGGGTATGAATTTTACAGTTTAATGTTTTATTCCATCTGCATTTATTTAACTGGAATGCTTAATTTTGTGCCCCTGTTCATGTACAGAGAGAAATGTAGTTCTCTAAGGCAGTGTAAGACAAAATGATTAGAGAGAGCGCATTTTTATTGAGCTGGGTTAAACAATACCAAATTGTTAGCAATGCTAATCCAAACCATTCACTCACTGCTCCTCTGGATAGGAAAGCAAGGCACAGAGGCAAGAAAAGAGAGAAGGTGACTCCTACATGATTTACTTTGACAGATCGGAACAAGCTGCACTTTCGCTAAATTGGTTTACATCCCATTGCCTACCTTGATGTAGCAATAACGCTTAATAGTGGACCTTACTTTCAAATGCTCAGGGAGAATTTTAACTAGAATGTGAAAAGTAAGCTGTTCTAGCTCCTATAGAAAGCTACAACTCTCCTTTAAAGGTGTATCTGAGACAAGATGCAATGCATACAGTTTTTATTTTACATCGAAAAATGTCAAGAAACACTCAAATTTCGATTTTTTAGTATTATAACCAAAGTGTTTAGGTTGGACATATTAGATATTCCTGGGGCTTTATACTCTTATAGTACATGTTATTGTAATGGTGAGATGAGTTCTTCTGACTTAAGCCAAATTTGTCATAATTGTATAGAGGTATAAATGACAAACATCCTCTACTTACTTTAGCTTTAGATTACTTTAGCTCTTTACTTTTATACCTTCGCACCCTCTTCAGTAATCATGTATTTCTTATGCATTATGAAATTCTATCTCCTTCCTCTTCTTCCCATTCCTCTTCTCTAATCTGACCCATTTTCTACACTTTAGGTCTCTGCAAACACTACAGACTGTGATACATACCCAGACAATAATTAAATGCTTGTATTCATATTGCCCTGCTAAAACTATTAAAGATTATCCCTGATATTAGATCAAATCACTTCCAGTGATTCACAGCTTGGACATATAGCATGATGAACTAAATGGTTAGTGATATCTATTAAGGTATAGGATTGCACAGTGGTATTCAGAAAACATGGTATCTGCTGCCTGTCCATCATTAGTTTACTACAACTTGAACTATACCTAATAATGGAGGTTTCTTTTATTAACCAAGCAATCTTATAAAGTCTTGAGGCTTTTTTAAATTGACTAATTTTACAAGTTTATTATTGCTTTCAAGAGGAGGAATAAGAAGTGTTTGTGTGCCATATGACCAATTCACCACCCCTTCAAGTTGTAGTCCACTCTTTTCCTGGATTGGTCCCAGGATTCTGCAACCCTTTCCAGAAATATACTCTCTCTCATCCTAGCATTAATCCCGCATCAGCAGGGTCCGCTTGTCGGCACACCAGTCTCCATTTGGTGGTTTGAACCAAATCTTTGAGCTGACGTTGCCATTAACTGCGACCGAGAATACTCCAACCGGTGCGTCACTCCGCCTGCCGTCGGAGGGGGGGAGGGGGGAAGGAGAACAAAGTAATGTAGCCAATTCACAGAGGGGGATTATTAGGAGGCATGGGAAATTTGGCCAGGTCGCCGGGGTTACACCCCTACTCTTTTCGAGAAACACCCTGGGATTTTTAATGACCACAGAGAGTCAGGACCTCAGTTTTACATCTCATCTGAAGGACAGCACTTATTTACAGTATAGTGTCCCTGTCACTATACTGGGGCATTAGAACCCACCTGGACCGCAGGGTGAGCGCCCCCTGCTGGCCCCACTAACACCTCTTCCAGCAGCAACCTTAGTTTTTCCCAGGAGGTCTCCCATTGAGGTACTGACCAGGCTCACACCTGCTTAGCTTCAGTGGATTACCAGTTGTGAGTTGCAGGGTGATATGGCTGCTGGCCTTTCTGGAAATATACAACGTTCTCATAAGAAATTATAATGATTATAATTTACTGATTTTAATATAGCTTTTCACTCTAAAGAGTTCCAAAGAATGTTTTATCTAGCCAGTACACCATGACTTCAGAACAGTACATGGGATCTTTAATGAACAATAAGTATGGACTTCGGTATAATAATTAATCCTTAAGATAGCACATTCTATAGTGGTGGGTCCTAAATCTAATCTGGGGAGAATTGAGTTCTAATCCCACTTGGATTCTTAGACTTTTCTGTATTCAGTCTAGACTTTCAAAAATACTCAATTTCAAGGGTGCCACTTCGTCATTTAAAACTTTAAGAAATCTGTCCACAATGTATTAACCCTTATTTCTGCCTTAACAGCTATTAATTGGTGGTCAGTTTCTTGCAACAGACACAGGAGAGAATGATTATATAAAACCACTTACTGTACACTGTTGATTACATTAGAGCAGTGCAGAAACTCAGGGATTAATACAAGCTGAAAGATAATATAAAAATTTACCCCATAAGAATATGAAAAGGAATGTGGGAAGAAACAAGACCGTTCCAATGTACAATAATCTTAGATGAAGAAGACTTGTGTGGGGTAGTAGCAGCTTTCAATATTAATATGTCTTCCATTACATGTAAAGTTATGGAAAAATATTAGAACTAGAGAACCACCTACATGAAAATAAGACCTAGTCAAAATGGATTTATAAAAGTTAGATCTTGCTTAAACAACTTGTAAGAGTTCTATGACCACACAACAATGTTGACCACTTACACCCAATGGATTGGCAATGAATATATTTCCTAGGTACAGTAGGTACTGTACTACTAGAAGCCAATATCTTTTTAGCAGATGAGATCAGTCTTGTTAAGTGGTTTTCTATCACTTGCCCTTAATTAAACATGACTGGTTGTAAAGTTCATTTCAGATGAGAGATTCTCGCAAGGTAAGCTGTTCTTGAAAACTGATTGTTGATTATCACTTGATAAACTGCTCCTTTTCTTATCTGAGTTGTACAGACACACAGAGTGAATTAATAGCAGAAATAGGTTATGCAATTTGTAAATGCTTTTTTGGCAAGAGCACAGGGCACATGTACAGTATATACTAAACCCTCCAGTAATTATGGATGGATATGATCCTCGGTTAGCACTGTAAAAGTGCTATATTAGTTTATTTAAATTCAGTGCATCACTGCCTTAATTAGTAAAACTGTGCTTCTCTGGCAACAGATATGTACTGTCTAATCACTGCACAGTGAGATGTGCTTCTGCTGTCTTAAACCTTTCAATTTAAGCTGTTGACCCCTGCCGGTATGGTGCCAGTTCCAGAACTGCTGGGTGCAGTCTTAATCTGGAATTTCAATATTTGCAAACTACAATACAATTTTGTTTGTTAGAAGCCATTTTTTCCCGTTATGTATAATTTAAACGTCTCAAATTTTGAAAAAGAAAAATGTCATTTTTAAGGCAACCTACTCTCAAACATTTTAAATGTATTAATTTTAATCTTAGAATGAACATCCTCTAAGCTATGGATAGAGGCGATGTTCCACACAGTGAGTTAGAGGTAGGCATAATAGTTTGTGCTTTGTCCAATCACAACACAGACAGACCTGTTTTATGATTTGTCATTCTGCCCTAGTGCACTTACTGTATAAAAGTTAGCAGACATGATAGCTGTGATATCCATAGACATGATATTCAACATAATTAGAGTTCAATAGCGTTGAACAGCAAACGGTGACCAATGACCCATATGCATTTGAAAGTCAACTTTCTCTTTCAGGAAAAAGATAATTTTAAGTTGCATAAATACAAATTTTACTGCAGAGATATTGAAATATTGTGACTGTTTAAATTGTGAATAGTGTAATGCAATTGTCTTTGCTGAGCTCTAAGCCAGCATCACACCTGCCGAAAAATACTCTTAATGGAAGACCACCCCCCAGATGATTTTACAAGTGCATATTCAACCTTCTCAATTGGCTGACTTAAGTCATTGAGATCTAAGATGGAAGTAATAGTTAAAACAACTGGGCACTAGAGAAGCAGGGCTGACTAACCCTGTTTGTGCAACTAGGTTAAAGTGTATTTACTGTACATGCTAATGCATGTAAATGACCTTTGAGATTTATTTACATCAATAGCTGTGATTTATTCATTGCTTCTGTATCTTCATGATTTCTAGGAAACAATCTATTTTCTTTGACTTTAAAAAGATACTGTAAACTTTCTATAAAAACAGCACATTGGTACAATCCATTGTGATGACAAGGAAACAAATAGCAGCATGACGAAAATCCTGCAGTCTGATGTGCCAACTGCATTGCATTTTGGTGTGGTAGTAAATCAAAGGGAAGATCAGATGTGATTTAAGGAAGGTTGTTTTTCTCCAAGTGCTGCTATATTGCAGCTGCTTTTTGCTGCATCAAGGATATCTCTGCAAGGGCTGAATGACCAGTTCTTGGACCCTGTCATGTAGCGGGCATCTTTGGCCCCTTGCTCCACTATGTAATAATGCTGATTGAAGCTGACAAACCATTCCCAGTGTCCCTTTCTCCATTCGGCGAAAGAAACATTCCACAGGTACAGAGTAATCAATAAGGGAAATTAGTCTTACTAATTAGTATTTTTAATCAAAGCATTATTGTAATTAATGCATTTGGGAGCAATAATTGGACAGAACTCTTTTCTCCGCTGTACCAAAGAGTACACCAGACTGTAAGAGTATTTTAGAATAAATGGACACGATCTCTGGCTTTACAACCTCACACTACAAAATCATCTTTTCAAGCAATAATAATGTTTGAATAATAAATAATTGTTGCATTTGGAGGATCACTATTTATACAGTAAAGTAAGGGAGAATATGGTAAAATGTCTATACAATGCTGTGCAACTATCTTAGACATTTTGCATTGTTCTACTCCTTTTGCTACTTTTTTTCTGTCTGTATGCAGAGACTGAGATTTCCTGCTAAAATTTTGGCCATATTGTTTTAATGTAACAGTTCAATAGGAATAACAACACGCAGGAATTAAGTGTTTTGAAAGTGTATTGTTTGAATGTTTTAATCATAATAAATGTGGCTTAACCCACTTTGCTGAGGGCCGATCACCTGGTCATAGGACAAGGAATCTAGGACCCCTGTGCAGAGTGAGGAGTAACCAAGGGGTCGCTACAAATGTAAAGGTAGGTTGGAGGAGTGATGCAAAAAACAAATGCAAGGGAGAGAATACAGTAGGTTTCTAAATAGTGTTTATAATTTCTATGTGTCATGAACAGTTCTTTCCGGGCCCTATGCGGACAACACGATCCGGAATGTGAGGATACAATAGGGAAAATAGTCATGCCGGAGAAGGGTCAGGAGACGGGGGGGCGTGTCCGAGGAGTGCAGGTGTCCAGGGGGAGTGAATCCAGGGCGAACAATCCAAGGGTATATCCAGAGGGGGGAGGTAGAGTCCAAGACCAGGGGATCCATCCGAAGTTAAAACCAGAACCGGGTCGGGACCAGCGGGGCAGGGAATCAGGAACAGGAAACTAAAACCATGATGGAGCCAGATGCGGCAGGACCCCGGGCTCTCACGAAGCAGGATTCAACGAGAAGCCTTGGGCAAACGCCTGCGTCTGGCTTTAAAGGAGGAACTAAAGTGGGGCTGGGCAAAGGAACAGGTGTAAGCAATGGGGGAAAACGAGGAAGGGCTGGAGCGCCCTTAAGAGGGGGAGTAGCGATCGTGACACTATGGTGAGGAGTTTACATGAAGAATGATTATTATTTAGGACAGCTGAGACTAATAGATAGATGTTATTTTATAGGACTAAAAAGATGTCTTTTAGCCTTATATGTGTTCTTCTTTAGCTGTGCTGTGAGGCACAAATAATGTGACTGATGTGGATTGTAATGATAAATATAATGGATTAGCTGCAATGCTTCGTATTTTCTGCTCATGTATAGGTTAGTTTATAGTATTGGGATCATATGGTTGAAGATTCTGATTAATCCTGCTGCGGACCCTGCTGCTGTACTCATGAGCCAAGTACTTTACACATGTTGTTAGCATCCACCCACCTGTATAAGTGAGGACCAATATTGCCTAGGGGGTATTCCCTACAACACACTGCTGTTTCTTCCATGGAGAAAATCTTGTACTCTCTAGTCCACTTAACACTACAGAAAGCTCTGACCTGATGAGCTACTGTGCTTCTGGTAGGGACTTTACCTTTTTGTTATAATATTAAAAAGCATGAGTTGAGGCTTTGAGTAAAATGCTGAATCGTAGCATTTTCTAACTTTTCTATGATGTCTTAGACTTTTACACAACTGTATTTCTAATGTGCAAATTAAGTTTTGCATTCTATACAAATATAAATATGAGGTGTATTTTACTAAACATGATATACATACTGTATGTAGTTTTAAGTCATACCAGGAAAATAACGATCAACAAATACACCAAAACACAGCTGTGAGATTTTAAAACACCCAAGTGCAGTTTATTTGGAGCACAGGGAAAACAACGACAAAAAAACCCACCTAAACCAATAACCATAAAACAAAAATCTAAGATCCTCCTTGAGCTCCTGCCTAAACTTCTTGCAGATTCTTACCATCATGACTGGGTAGCTACACTGCTTACAGACCATCAAAAAAAATAAAAAATAGTCTCTCAGACTCTTCTCTACTTTCAACACTAGAGTCTCTCGCTCCAAGACACAACTTTTAAAATTCACAAGTTCCTTGGTCAGTCCTTCTCCTCTGGTGAGTGGGGCACTCAGGGGTTCTGCCTTCTGTTCCCCTCTAACAGCAGACATCCACTGACCCCAGAAACTTCTGCTTCCTGTTTTTATAAAGAGTCACCTGACCAATTGGCTTCCTGCAGCTGGTCAGGTGACTGAGCAGCAGCTCTTTCCCCAGAGTAATCTGTGGAATGTGATTCCTACCTGGATTGTGCTCTTCACAATATCTAATAACAGCAGTTTGATTTATCCCCACTAATACAAAGTAGACTGATGGTAAGACAACCACTTCTAACCATGGACACGTTTAGCCAATTTCCGCCTGGAATTTCGTCCCCCTTAAACATTTGTTACATCTCTGCAGCAGAACATAGCAGGAGCCTGGTTCAGGTCTTAAATTGAAGTTAACCCCCTTGGCTTTGAATGTGAACAGTCAATTTTCTTATATTTCATAATGTGTCCACTCAGCAGACAAATATATGAAAAAAAACCCCAAAAAACAGCAGGCGAAAATGTTTTTTTGGTCTTCAGAGGTCAGATTTTTCAACTATATGCATGTCAAAGGCCTGGAAATGATTTGAAAACCTTGTTCTAGGTGACTTCTAGCTTGGATAAAAATCTGGGACAAATTGATAAATTAGAAAAAATTCTACATCATGTTTTGTGAAGACTGAACCTGGAATGAAATTTCACGCCTATAATAAAAAATCATTAAAATATTGAAAATAATAAGAATAAAAACCATTGCAATTGCTATAAAAACCTTTAGACACTGCTAGAGAGACTTTATCTGCTGTTATGCAATGAAAAAAAAACCTCAGAGTTGCCTTCTGGTGTGAAAAAAGCACTGATATGAAACTGATAAAAAAAACTGATAAAAAACTGATTGATTACCCCCTTCTGAGTCAATGATTGACAGCTAAAAGGCAGGTGGAATGCAGCCTGTGGTTTATAGAGGAAGTCTTACCCCCTAAGGGCTCTGAATGGCTGAAAATACAATGAATGACAGCACTTTTTACCAATCAGATCGCCTTATTTCTCGCGGTCCTGTTTCAAACATTTACTACAAAGTCAATATCGTTCAATAGCCTCCAGGTCTGGAGATAAGCTAGTCTGGGTTATTTTGGATATATATCATGCTTCAGAATAAGGTAAAAACATGGGATATATATATATATTGCGGTTTTGTTGGTATAAATGTGATATTGAAATGCTGTGCTGGCCGGGTGTTTTTATTGGGGTTCTGCTAGTTCATTAATTTATTGGTTTATTGCACAATAGTGTCACATCTGTGGAAACAAACTTTATGGTTTTGTTGTGATGATATTGGAGAATACATGCATGTGAGAAAATTCGTGCAGCGGTTTGAAAAAAACTTTGTTTATCTTGCGTTTATCTTAAAAAAAAACGAAACGACATGCGTGGTCGTCGGCGACCACGATCGGGGCTAAGAGGTTGCAATCCTGATAACAGAAACATGTAGAATGTATCATTTCTGTTGCCTATTATTGAGCATCTGCAGTGCTGAAAACTAAAAAAACTAAACAAGTGCATTTCGCAGAGCAATTTACAGCCCATACTGCTTAGGAAAGGGTAAAGCAAAATGCAGAATCTTAGAATTGTTTATAACATTACTGTAGGTCCATTAAAACATCATATTTCAGACTGGCTTATTCTGAGAAAATGAAATTGCCAAAGAAAAGAATGGGTTGGAGGAAAATAAATGAATGACCTCTGACATCTTTCTTTGAACATCGATCTTATCACTAGGCATAGGACTGATAGAGTAAATGAGTACCTAAGGGTTTGCTGCTAGAGACACCATTGACTCTAGTTTCTGACGCCATGGATCAGTGGCTCAGTGACTCACAAGGAATAATTTCTCAAGTGCTGCTCACCTTTCCATGCCTCAGACAGTCAACTCTGATTAAGGAAGGCTAGGCAGCAATGTTTTCATGTGGGCACAGATGGAGACACACTGCTGTATTTAAAACAGTTGTAGCTCAAGTCGGGCTGCACTGTCAGATATAATAAAAATTCCATTCACAATATACTTGTGCAAAGCATGTATCAAAAACTGGTATACTGTGCATAGGTTTTTGTTTTTTCACCAGTACAAACTAGCAATTATTATCCATTCTTAAATGTACAGTTTCCTATGTCAGTTACGCTAAAGTTGTGTAATTATAGAAGGTTTTGATTGGCTGTACAGTTGTTCATAAATATGCTGTCAGTAAAACAAAAGAGATTAAACGTGTAAATGGAATATTGAACATATCCATCACAGCATTTTAAACTTATTTTATTTTAAGAAGGAGCACAATATATAATTTAGAGGCAATCTATTATATTATTTTAAAAAGTTTGTCTATGCATTTTGTCTTGTAAGATTGATAAGTAATGGAGATTGGACTTTCTCAGGAAATATAATTGGCACTTGAGATATTATCTCTGCATTATAGCAGAGAATAAGAGATTTGTCTCTGTGCAACCTTTTCATGACAACAGTGAACAATGCACGTGTTGAAAAACATTGTGTCCTTTTGATACAATGGACACATCAAATTTAAATTTGGTTTAATCTTGAACAGAACTTCGAATGAAACTATTCATTCAACAGTATATAAGATGCACTCACAGTAAGACATTTGTGGAGTTCACTTGATTTCTTCATAATTGTGCTTAAGGGATTTAAATGACACATCAATAGATATGATACTGGCATGTTGGATATCACAGTATGCCATGTCATTTTTAATTTTGAACAGTGTTTGATATTTTTTTTAAATGCATAAGCTATTAGCAGTTCAACATTTCAAACATTTCATTGCAAACATGACCATTGGAATTAAAATATGAAAAGTGGGTTATGTCTGTTTCATGTCCTCAGAACTCTCTCTTCATAAACACTGGTTCTTTGCACAGTGGCTTTTTTATTTTACAGTTTCCACTACCATGTGAATAGATAGTAAACATTGTTGAGTTCACCTAGTCAACAAGGATATTAAGGAACAATACAACATTAATTTTGTCATCTAGCCTGATCAGAACAACATTTAATTCAGTACCACAGAATATAGTATCTATGCTGGCCCCTCTTTAGTTAATAAAGACCAGAATTCAGAGGGGGTACAAAGATAGATCATTAAGGTCTTCTAGTTAAAAACTTTTGTCTGAAGAGTTTTGTAGTTTGCAAAGACCGTATCAAGTCAGGGTTTTTTTTCCCCCTGTAAGTATATGACAATATCACTATCACGATGGTAGACCTAGGCTTGGGATGGCCTAAGATGTCAGTGATTCGTTCAGGAAGACCAATTAAATATATCACAAGTAAAGATGTGCACTATAACAGCTAACCCTTTAGCATGAAGAAGCAAGATACTGTGAATATGTTCCACCTGGTGCATTAATTCATACTGATTTTCTGGCAAAATGTGTGTTTTTGTGTTTTTACCTGTGTAAACATTTCTAAACACATGTAAGGTTCTGTAGACTGTTGCTATTATAAAATTATACAATGTAGTGGTGGGGGAAGGACATTAATCTAATTAAAATATTTAACTCAGAGCTTTGAAAAATGTTGCTTCATAT
Source organism: Atractosteus spatula (assembly GCF_055471065.1). Lineage (NCBI taxonomy): Eukaryota > Metazoa > Chordata > Actinopteri > Semionotiformes > Lepisosteidae > Atractosteus > Atractosteus spatula. The sequence goes on from NC_142712.1 coordinate 30,872,863, forward strand.
TTCTAATAAAGGACATTTTTCAGTTCCTAAACACTGTTCATTCAAGATCCAGTCAGAGAGGATATTGCATAAAGTCACCTGTCAGGAACACAGCACTACACATTTAATTCATACTATGCATTTAGACAATCTGTAGTAAAAATAGAGTACATAATAATTGTCTAACTCAGTGGTTCTCAAACTTTTTGGACCAAGTACCACCCCTAATCCAACCAAAGCATCCAAGTACCACCTACAAGTCATCATCTCATAGGAACCCCAGAAATTCTCAATGACCAACATGAGCGCGCATACATATAATAAATATTATAATAATAAACTTTATTTGATATAGCGCCTTTAAAGGTTTTACAGAAAAAAACAGTAACAACAACAAATAAAAATAATAAAAAAGCACCATTTCAGTGAGAGGGGTGAGCCTGTTTAGTCGAGCAAAGCAGATGTGAATTAATTTTTCGAGCCTTGATACAATTCACAACAGAGTCTAACAGATTTTAAATCGTCAGGCATTTTCTTGACTGCAAAAGTCTCGCGGTGGATGTTGCATTGCGCCCATTCATTTCTGCAGCAACCTCTCTATATCGTGCAACTACACCGCTGTGTCGGCTTGTCATCGCTCTAGCACCGTCTGTACAAACTCCGACACATTTTATCCAGTCGATGCCATTCTCTTCGATAAATTCATTCAGAAGCTGAAATATGTGCTCTCCTGTAGTTCCTGTTGGTAGTGGCTTACAGAACAGAAAGTCCTCATGGGACATGCCCTCAAACTCGTATCTAAAGTAAAACGAGCAAATTGGCCAAATCGACTACAGACTCATCTAATTGCAGTGAAAAACATCTGCTCATCTTAACGCACTCTATCAGTGTACATTTGATATAATCCCTCATTTCAATGATTTTATGAGTGACTGTGTCTTTCGGGGGGGGGGGGGGGGCAGCAGGTCGAGCTGTTTAGCAGCTTTTTCTCCACACATAATACGTGTCAGCACTTTTGCCAACGGTAAATAAGGTTCTTCAAAAATAGCGTGGTTTACCTGCTTTAGCAATCCGCAAGCTTGCATTTTTCCGCGTTTCCGTTTTTATTTCCGTATTTATTTTAAGTTTTTATTTCATGCGCATGGGAGCGAAACACAGAGACGCTCGGTGTATTTTTCTCAAATTAACTTAGAACAGTTCTTAAATATTTTTCTGTTATCTATCACGCTTTCCTGTGCTCACAAGATTACCAGCATTCGTAGCACGTATTTCTATGCATTCCTGTGCTTACAACATTGTGCTTACAATCCTACCTACAGTAGCTTTTTTTAAATACAATTGGTCACTTGCGTCCATAGCACGCATTCCTATAGAGTGGTATAGAATTACAGAGTATCTCTTGTGTCCACTGAAGTATTAGCGCGCACTGTATCGTAGTACGTAGGCTGCGTATTCGACACGTATTAAAATACAAAATATGAAAACCCGTCCCGATTTTTCAGCGCACACAACACAGTTCCAGGGTCATTTGGCGTTCCACCTGGCGGAACTCTGCGTACCACTGCAGGTACGCGTACCACAGTTTGAGAACCACTGGTCTAACTTATCCACTTATTTGGGTATGAAGCCAGGCCTGAAATGCATTAACCCTAAAAGTCACGTACTGTAGATAACACTTTATTCCATCTCACAACACTAACCCCAAATATTGCGATGGCTGTCAGCTTAAAATGGTTCTTTTCTCATTTTTATAAGACTACAGATTTTGGTTTCAGCTTAGAAATTTGCTCTTTAAAATTTCCAAATGTACATGCCTAATGTACAATGCCTAATTAACATGATACATTTATCATCATTGATTTAACAAGAGTCATAAGTCATACTGAATGCCTGATGGTTTAAGTATTTTTTTTAAATACTGGATAAAAGGGAAATAATCATGTAATTATTAATTCACAACAGTACATGATGTTACTTTCATCTCAGAAACATTCCCTGCAATGGTCTTTACTTGATCACACTGCTGCAGAAACCCTGATTCATGCTTTCATTAAGTCTTGGCAGGATTACTGCAATAGCCTTTACAGTGCTCTCCCAATCCACTTCCTAAACAAGCTGCTCTTCTTCTAATGTGTTCAAGGCTTTGTGACCACTCATTTCAATTCTCACGTGTCTTCACTGGCTTCCCTTCATCTGTCGCACTCAGTTCAAAATGTAAGTCTTTAAAATAGGCACACTTTTTAATGGTACCTTCTTATAGGTACAAGCATCTTGGGATGTGTGCTTTCAGTTGCCTCGCTTCACAATTCTGGAACTCACTCCCTGCTCATTCGGGAAATTAGTTTTTAAATCTACACATTTTAGTTTTACAGTTTATAAACCTAGACTAAATACTTATGTGTCTTGTAAATGAATTTCTTTTAGTAGACCAGGACACACGATGCGACAGAAGATATCTTTCGGTTACAATTTGTAGTATACAGTACTTTAAATAGCAATGGAAGCATCGTTTTAGGAATTCCGATTAAGTAGAAAGTTCTGTTCTACCTAGTTGGAACTTGATATAATTTAAAAAATCTAAGTATTCAGTTTGTAAAACTTTTTTGGAGAGATATACAATAGTTTTTATGTAGAACACAGAAACTTACTGAGTTTTGGATAGGCATTGGAATCAATTAATTTATCATTTCTGGCCTCAGAATTTTGAAGCCTTAACTAGAAATAAAGAGCAGTTCGCAACATCATTCTTGCAGTGTTTTTCAATTGATGTCCTTATCCTTTCAATATCCTTTCAGTCTCTTTAACCCTGATTAAGATTTACAGTATATTACTCACATCTCAAATACGCTAGTTTTTCATTCCATATGCAGAATCTTTACATTTATAATGATTTAATTATGTGTATACAGTTCATAGAACTAAAGGGTTAAATCGTTAGAGCTTAATAGCTAGAGCACAAATAAATTCTTTAGCAAACTTAAAAATGTTGATTTTACCTTTTTCTTCAGGATGCACTATATACTAAATAGGTGTATATGTAATTAGGTGATTCTGTAGTTATCCAGTTTGCTGTTCATAACATAGACAATGTAGATTTGAGAGTGAACAGCTGTGAAGCTGGACAATTTTTTTACAAACATCTGTTGTGATAGAGGTACAAATGAAAATATTTAGGCCTTTAGCAATAGCCACTTGAGCCCTTTGGCATACTACACCATTATTTCAAGATGAGTAATAACTGTTTTTTTACACTCTTTTGCTTTGTCTTCTAAGTCCATTTCTTTATTTTGTGTACACTGTCAGAAAAACACCATGTTCTGTATATTGAACTTAACAGGAGACATATAACAGAATGACAATGAATTCATAAAGCTATCAGAAAAATCTTGGAAATTCTGTGAAGCAAGTTTAAAGAGACTTTTTTTATAGTAGTTCAGGTGGGTAGCTGCATCAGCATGCGTAGGCTGCAAAGGAACAAGTAATAGGTTTATTCCATGCTGAAAAGAGAAGAAAGAGAACACAACGTTTCGGCCGTGGAGCCTTCTTCAGGTGTGAGAGAGACAGGGCAGTAGGCAAAGGTAAAGTAGCGGGAGAACAAAGGTTGGGAGGGAGGAGGAGTGAGAGGCGGGAGCAGGGGACAGAAAGAGAGGCCAATCAAGAGGTGTGAAGTCAGAATGGGTACAGAGAGGTGTGAAATGAAACGTCCAATGAATGGAGAAAATTTAAAAGAACAGTAGTCTGTCGTTAAGAGAAGGGAGAATGTGTGATCCTAGCTGCAGAATAATTTTGGTTTCGGTGGTCTTTCTGATGTATGAGTTCGGAAAACCGTCTTTGAGAACACAGATGGAGAGATTAGAGTGGTCGTGGCCGTCAGTGGTGAAATGAGAAACAAAGGTCTTGGAGAGATCTTTAATCTTCACAGCCCTGACGTGTTTTCTGAAGCGGTCTCCGAGTCTCCTTCCTGTTTCTCCAATGTAGATGGCTGGGCATTTACTGCAAGAGATACAGTAAATAAGGTTGCTGGAGGTACAAGATGCTGTCTGGGTGATCCGGAATTGTCCTGAGGGGCCTTGAATGAGTGTCGTGGTGGATGTGTACTTGCAGGTGATACAGCAAGCTCTGTTGCAAGGGAAAGTGCCTGGTGTGGACGGTTGTTGAGGGCGGTCAAGGGAGCTGTGAACAAGGAGGTTACGCAGATTAGGTGGTCGGTGATATGAGATGATGGGGCGATCAGAAAAGAGGGCCCCAATGGAGGGATCATCCTGTAGGATGGAAAAGTTGTGGTTAATGGTCCTGGGGATAGGAAGTGTGTTAGGGTGGTAAGGAAGCACCAAATGAATGCGGTTGTTACGGCGGGAGTTCCTGATTGGGTTGATGGTTCGGGGGGTGTTTTTGGCTCGGGGAAGGGCCCTGTCAATCACACTGCTGGGGTATCCTCTGTTGATGAAAAAGAAGTACATTTCGAGGGCTTGGTTCTCGAAGTCGATGTCATCGCTGCATAATCGTCGTAGCCTAAGGAACTGTGAAAAAGGAAGAGAGTTTTTAGTGTGGTTGGGGTGAAATGAGCTGTACACTTTTTGTATAGTCAGGTATTATGAATGGTCATTATTATAATAATATATTTACTTTATATAATAACATATAAATTTATATAGTAAGAAAAAAAAGTTACCACAGAGAAGTAACAAAATTAGCACAATTAAAAACAAGGCTTTAGAATGCAGAAGAAGATGCAAAGGGCAAACACAATTCCAATAAATTAAGTCTTTCTGAGCCCTAGAATAAAATCATCGCTGCTTATTTCACAAATGTTCAGTGGGACTGAAGTGTTGTGTGGACAGACATCGACAGCATAAGTGTCACTTCTTATCTTGCAGTGTCTATTTGCTGAGGTGGTGCAAGAAAACTGCAGTTACAGAGGCAGCATGAGGACATATATTGTCACTCTTAAGGTTAACCCATAGGAGGTGTAGTAAGTGAGATCCTAGGACTTGATCAGTGTAGTGCCATACAGTCAGGTTGTCATTAATCTCTTGTTGCGACCTGATGTTTCTGACGCAGTGAAACAGGCAGTGTGAAATCTATAATGAAGATTGAGTATGATGACGTGTCAATCTTAGCAAGATGTCTTGAATTGTGTGCTCCAAAATCTTGGCCTGTGTGATTAAATGCCTAGCAGTAAATCCAGGGGTGGTCATAGAAGTTAAGGAAAATAGGGCAGAAGCAAAAATAAATTTCAAAAACAGTATGTTTCCTAAAGTGGTGCAATAAAAAAAGTATTTTCAAAAGAGAAAGGAACAAAAACAATTGTAGTTTCTTTCACCAATATCTCCCACATTTTCAACTGATTTGAGAAATAACAAAAATAAAACATCTAATCACTTGTGCCCAATCAGCTATCTCAATAATGTGATATATTGCTTATGCAACAGTCACTCAAGAGTGTCAGTCATGAATATAAATTAAAAACATCAATAACATTGAACATAATAAGAATGTTTTATAATCTTGAGACTTTCTCTAAAACACATAATATATATATAGTATATATCAGGTGATCTATTTATTTTCATGCCTAATATATTAATACATTATCTAATATTAGTATATTAGCTGGGTTTCAAAATATCTAGAAGGTTTTTTTTGTTCATTGACTCTAAAATAAGATCATTATGAAGCAAATATTATAGCAGAAAAAATCATTGTCTTTTTGAGTCTACATGATTATTGTAGGTGTGTTGGAGAATAACTTCAGACATACAGTATAATTGTATCTGCTATAAACTTGAATAAATATATCACCGTTCCTAGGTATTAATGAATACATTCATCTTTGTTTAAAAAGAATTACTTTTTGAGATCTGATTGAATATCTGCATGACATCAACAATTCAATTAGTTCAGCACAAAAAATATAGAACACTTGATTTCAAAACTTGCAAGATATTTAAACTTCAAATTAAATATCTGAGTGTTCTGGTTATTCCCTGGCTTCATCCTTAATTTCACATCTTGTTGCTTTTATACTACTTCCAAAACAGATCTGTTCTGCAGGATTGATCTTAGGGACTTATCTTTGATCGCTGTCAAGGGGCAAACAAGATTTTTTTCTGGATATAGAGCAAATTCAAAAACTGAGTAAGAGGGATTGATGGATGTCACAAGAGTGGCCCAGGGAGGTGTAATAAATTACAGCAGGATGAAAAGTACTAGTAGTATATCCATGAGACATCTGAGCAGACAGAGAATGACCAACAAGAGACTTCTTTGGGAGAATAATTCAAATAAACTGCTTTCTGTGACAGAAGCATTTGACAATTTGTCCATCTGTGCTTGTGCAGTCGATCAAAAATCTGTCCAAATAATCATAAAAATTCTGTTAAATTTTTTGTTCCCATTTGAAAAAAGAAGAGAGAGAGAAAAGTACATACGAAGAATACATTTTGCAACATGTTTAAGAATATCGTGATTAATTATTGAATTGGAAAAAATGTATAATAATATAATGTTTAATACTAAAATACTAAAGTCCTTTATCACTAGCATGCCAGTATCAAAATATTTTTTATACATCCTCTCAAACAACTATAATATAGATTTTGTCACGCCCTGTACACCTAGAGGGCGCTCTACTTCTGTCCTGTTCCTAGTTCCCTGTGATTATTCATGTCTTTCCGGTGTATCTATTTGTGTAGCCTATTTACTTCCTTTGTCTGCTCTGCTCCTTGCTCAGCATTGAGGGTATGGATGTCATGAGACCCACCTACTGTATTACCAGGTCGCCCCACGTCAGTGGCCTGAGGGCACAGGTTTCTATACCGACATCGTCCGACCCCCTGAGCCTGGGCTAACCTCTACTTCTCTCCTTGTTATTCTACGGCATGCCCTTCCTACATCCATGACAGATTTGTTTTGTTTTAATGTGTATGCCTATTGTGATTCAAAATAGCCATGTACAGAAAAATGTCGAAATAATGTCAATTTGTTTAAAGAAAATTCAACATATCAGAAAAAAATAATAGTAACATATGTAATTTTCATGTTTGTATAGTCATTATTTTGTCTCTTCTCTGAATCATAATTTACTCAAGCTGAATCTGTGTAATATTCTAACCTCTGATGGTTAGTTTGAAACATCAGGTAAATCATTTCAAAAGCATTTAAAAGAAGAAAAAATAGTGTTCTGTTTACAGCAGAAGGACTAAATATTCTTCACAGATCAAATTTTTACCATTAAGCATGTAACAAAGCATAGTCCTCATCAATCATGTATACCAATCATGTATACCAGGTTTGTCATGATTGTAGTCCCTCCTCCTTAAGAGCGGCTCTTTTCACTTCGGACCTGATTTTGTGCACCTGCCCCTTGTTCCAGCCTCTTTCCCGTCCCCCTTAAAAGCCAGAATCTTAAAAGCCCACTCAGTTCGGGGCTCTGCATTGATTCCCATATCGTGTGAGCCTGGGACCTGTAATCGCCTGGCTTCGTTACGTTTTTAAGTTTCTGTTTCTTTTCCTGTTCCTGTTCCCCCTGCTGGTTCCGACCCGGTTCCTGGTTTTAACCTGTCTGTTCTCGGATGGACCGCCCAGCTTTGGACTTTGGAGGTGAAAAAAATCCCTTTGTTACAGGGAACCTCTTGAGAATCTCATTCCTCCTTTCGAAAATACCTGTGTAACGAAACAGTTCTTTCCAGACCCTATGCGGATGACACAATCCGGGGTGGAGTGAGGAAACACTAGGAAAAAGTCATGCAGGATTCGGGAATGTATACGTGGGGGGGCGTGTCCAAAGTGCGCAGGTGTCCAGGGGGGTGAGTCCGGGGCAAACAATCCAGAGGTAATCCAAATGGGGAATCCAAAAGCGGACAGTCTTGCATAAGTAAAATTGATAATCTCACAAAGTGAATATACTTAAAAGTTCTATTGACCTCCAGTTTTGCTATTAATATTTAAGAAATACAATATTATAATTTACAATATATTTTATTTATTTAATACTATAGTTTATACATAATAAATGTATATTATAATTTATATTTTAATGGACATTAGTTTGATTTGATGGGGCATCTTACTCTTACTGAGAGGGAAGTCTTACACTGAGACCTTTTAGCACTGAAAGTGTGAACACCCTGATCTTGACACTGTTGCTAATGCTCGTAATGATTCATGTGGAAAACCAAAAAATATTTAGTGCAGAATTAATACAGTACAATTAAAATAATGATCTCAATGCAATGTTTTTTTTCACATATTCATTTTTGATTATTTATTGGCCACATTCCGAGGCAAAAATGGCACCTTTTATAAATCAAAACTATACAGTATCATACAGTAGGTACTATAACTTATATTTGTTCAAGTAATTAAAATAACCAAAGCAAAAAAACAAAGTTAAAGAATTTAATGAAGAAAATATTTTTGAAGAAGACGGAATAATGTTTTGTACCTCATTTTATAACATTAGTAGCTATATTAATATATTTCAATTCATGAATGAATAGGGTTAATGATGTTCAGAAACCTGTTTTTATATTCAAATACCTAAACTTCCCTTTAGGTGATTTGGTACTAGGTGATTCCATATTAAGCAAATTTATAGTAGTAGTACAACAGATTAAATGAAGCTATCAGCTTCCCACATGTGCTACAGTACCTACTATATCAGTCTTCCTAGGCCAGGGAAGATTCTCTGGGCAGGATGATTAGGCTAAATCATACTGCAGTATGGTGCAGCCAGCCTAACACAGCAATGAATTTTGACACGCATTTCGAATGGCTGCGTCTGTATGTAGTTTAAAATGTTTACTAAGTAAGACTTCTTTTAGAATTTCACTGAGGGTAAAAACCTGAAACAGATCCTATTGTGCCTTTTCATGTTGACAGGGGGCTCCTTGAGTGACTCAACCAGTAAGGGTGCTCACTTGAATGCAGGCTGAGCTCTATGATCACACATTCAAACCTGGATTACTGTATGTCACTAGCCAGCTGTCACTGGGATTCCCCATGCAGCAGCACACAATTGCCCGAGCGCAGCCAAGGGCAATATAGTGGAGTTGCTGACAAAACAACCCCTTCAGCTGCTGGGTGCCTGCAGACATCCCTCCTGGATGTCTGATTGGAGGAGGGGCACTAAACATTGCTACAGGAATGCCTCACCTCTGACATAGTAAAAGATAAATATTAAAAGATCGTTTGGAGGAATCTTCTTACACCTCCTCATTTTCCCATTTCTGTGATCACAGACCTTGTAGGTACGTATAAGCCAAACTGTGAATAAACATACCTGTACAACTTGATATTTCAAATCAGAGAGTTATAAAATGATTCTAAATTTAAAAAAAGATAGAGTTTATTCTTCTCTCTTACCTTTTCTTAAGTAATCTTTCTACAGATTTGATAAAAGATTAGATGTATTAAGTGTCTTAATCAATAATCTTAATTCTTCCTTTCTCAGGTTAACTGTCAAGTGCTACTTATTTTATTTCTTTGGTTGGGTTTATCTGCTTTAGCTAAATACTGTAATAAACACCAATTTGAAACATTTACCCTCTGAAACTACTAAAGAATTGTCTTTTTTACCATTGCAATTTTAAATGAATCTTCAGAAAATCACTGTAGTGTGTGTTGATTAGGATGCATTGGCTATTTCTGGAGTAGACTCAGAAATATTGCCCTGTGTGTAAAGAGGAGAAGCAGTCAGACACTATGTTGCTGCTGAAATTTCATATTTTGCACCAGTGAAAGTGAACTGTCTTCATAAGCATTAACAGCATATTGCTGCCTCTCCTTTTCTAGCTCTTACAGCTGCCCTTGGTTTATTACCATGGCCATGAAGTCCCAGCTGGTCAAAGGCCACACTTACTGTCACCTCTTATGGCATTATTGAATTTCGTCATTCAAGTATTGATTCATACACTAATTGAAATCCTTTCTCATCATTTCTTAGCCTTTTTCATTGCCCCAGCCTGTTCAGTGACATCATTTCCTCAGCTGCTCTAAATAAATGAACAACTCCCCTCCAAGCAAGCCAAGCAAGTGGTGGTCCTGTGTTTTTTGCTTCCTGTGATTAGCTTATGCAAACAAATGCCTAGTACTAAACTAAAATTAAATGTTAAATGTCGAAGATGCTTTATCATTCTGAGTTAGTCCTATGTTTTGACTGATACGGACAAAGACCGTAACAAAGCCACAGCCAACAAAGTCCTACAGTGGCTCATAAAGGATAAACATTAAGGAATAATTCTCAATAGTAACAGCAGTTTCCAAAGAAACATAAGTCCTATACAGACTTAGACTGTTTACATTTTAGATCTGTGAAATTCCTTCATGGTTTAAACAATGTTTTTTACTACAGCACTTGCACATAAATCACAAGCTGCAAAGCAGTGACATATAATTAATCACTGACTTAAAATGAATAGCAAACAATAAATGCTTAAAGTGTTTTATATTCTATCATGAGCTCCAGTTTGAAAGCTGTTCGGAATTTATTTTATGCATAACTTTACACCTTTTGTTTTCAAAAATGTAAAAAGTTATGCTTTTTTTTCTCTAATACATCCAGCACATCAAATGAATGCCGTTACTTGTAAGTCTGTTAATCTGTAGTAGCTAGAGAACAATATGGCTGTTTATTGGATAGCACACAATCTTGTACTTGACTGTTCAAATACTGTAGCATACTGTACCCCAGTAATTCAAGTATAATTATCTTCTCCTTTAAGCTGAACACGGAGAGCTTGGGAATTGATTGGAATTTATTTCATAATAGCAATACTATAGTAAACTGATTGTGTGCTATTTCACCAATGTGGTACTGTATGTAAATTTAAGGTTTTTGTTCTCAGAGCAGACTTAGTTGTCTGTCCAGAACAATACAGCAATAATAAAATACGCATTATGTATATACTGTACTTGTGTGCCTTATTCAGAAGAAAAATATTATGTTTGTTACCTTTAACTTTTGAAGAATAGCTACCAGAAAACTGGATATGCCTGTCTAGAAGGAGGAGAAGACTAAGCTTTCTTACCAACTCCACTGATAGGCCACTAAGTAATCACTTCCCCACTCTTTGGATATACAGTATAGTGCCCACTTGGCTCCTTTATTCCTTTTTTTCACTTTCTCACAGTAAGTGTGCATGTGTTCCCCTGGAAGCTGGTTTCTACACCATACCTAGCTTGATCAACACTCCACTTTTTCTCTCTCTAAGAAGGCATTCAGAAAACCAAACAACTATTTTCAGTGTTGCCTGAGATCTTGGACCCGTGTCTTGTATTACTGTTATTTAGGAGATTTGGAAGTGGCCTCTTTGCCCACTTCAGTTTTGGTATTTAAATGAGCAAATCTTATTTTATACTGTCTATTACTATTGTCTTATTTTTATTGCATGGTCTCTAGTTGTCCACTCTGTTTCCTTCCATTTATTCTTTTTTTACAATGGCCTTCTAGTTTTGGAATGACTCCTCTCTTTTTTGATTTGTCTGCCTGGTCTCTAGATGCTTGATCTGCCATTTTTTCTTTCTGATTGTTATCCTTACATATTTATGGCACTTGAGACAGAAAAGGGGGGCATAATTCTACACCACTGTTTTGTCACCTGTTTTGCAACTAAATAATCATTGGTGCCTCCTTCCAATCCATGCTTCCTCTTTGTGCGCCGTGAACTTTGTTCAACTACTGTATGTTCCCTGGGCACGACCTGTCATCCATGCACCTCTTCCCATGTTCATGGTGTTAAGTCTAGCAACACAGTAAATCCCTCACCATGGTGTTAAGTGAGCAATTCTATAACGCCAGTTCACAAATAGGCTGATATTTCCTTATATTCAGACTGTTTCTAACAAAACTGGAGCAACTGGAGTAACAAAGCACACAACCATGATAGTATAGCTGTCTATGATTTATCATGACTGGGTTTCACAATCTCAATCTGCAGATATGCTCTAAACCAATTTTAAAAGTGTATTTGACTGACATTTCTGTGCACTACATCAAAATTGATAGGGAATCCCCTGGAGACCATTTACTGCCTACCCTTTTTCTTAGGAGTACAAGATACATCTGTCCTGCCTATCCCTAGTTTGTGGCACACCAACGTGTTCAACACCTTCTCGGGCTCTGTGTGAACCTCTTTAGTTGAAAGATCTTTTCTTACTGTCTACTGTTGTATTGTTGTATTTTGCTTCCACACCTGATATATTAGTGTCCTCCATGCCCTTTAAGTGCAGGATGCTATTCTATGTTTGCCTGGTGAGGGATTTACTGTGTTGCTACACCTTAATGCTGTGTTCCAGATTATTTGTGTCATACTTTGTGATGTTAGTTCACAGAGTAATCCTTGTTTTTCTCCTTTTTCTATACAAATTCTTTTTTCAGTCTTTATGTGCCTTTACATAACACGATTTTTGTTGCTGTTTTATAGAGAATACAGCAGAGGATGTCAGATTCAGTAAAGCTGAGTCACAGAGCTAAACATTGTATTGTATCATATGCATTATTTCTTGTTCCAGAGCACATGTCACTAAATCTCATTTGGTATTCATTCAATTATCGTAGTGCATTCTAACACAAAGCTCTTACCAGGTTGATTGATGTGCAATTGAATTATCCTAATACTAACAGAATAAGAGAAAGGTCAATACATCTACTGCAAAGTTTCTGTTGCTTAGAAAAAAACACTTTAGGAATAAATAAGGAGAGACACCCTCAGCTATGATTTAATCATAGTTCTATTTTGCAGATTTCAGGGTTGCTGTGTAATTGGAGAGGGATCTGTCTAATGAGTCAGTAGACATTTCTATTTCACTTCAGGACTCAAGAACACAAGCAGCTCCTCCCAGGAAGGTCTAACACGGCTTTAGAATACCCTTTTTGAGGCTGAGGTTTGTGAACTTGAAAGCTTCATCAAAGCCCATGTCTCTGCCATTTTCTCCGCTGTGTTTTTTCTAAGGACATAATTTGTTGAAAGTCTTTTGTTTCTAGTTTTAAAAAGTATCTAACAGTCTTAACTGATTACTTTAAATTACTTTAAATTTATGCAATATATGATCAATAATACATTCAGATTTTATTTTCAGCGCATATAGAGCTAAAAACACATTACATCAGCTGTAATTTAAGTCAAACTTTTGTCAAAGGTTAAAATGAAGGAGGAAGCAATTTGCATTCTTGACTGTCCCTGCACTCTTTGAGTCTAATGTGAAACCTGTTTAGTTGGATCTTAAAAACACTGATATTTTGGAACCCATTTTTCAGCATGTGTATTACGAATGCATTTCTGAGTGGAAAGGTCTGATCCACAATAAATCCCACTTAAAAGTGGTTTGGTCTCTCAAGTCGTGTAAGATTGAGACAGCCCATCCCTGCAGATAAGATGTTTTATTTCCCATTCAGAAATAAAAGCAAATGTAACTTGAGTTGGCATGGTACTACATGGCTACTCACAGAGCGTCTCAGATAAAGCGTTGTATAGTCTTGTGCTTTACCCACTGAGCTACCTCCAGGCAGATTTTAATAATTCATAAGACAGGCACATTAGCTGTACAAAAATGCAGCTTGCTCCAAATCCCTGGTCAAAAGAGTGCTCCAGCATCACTGCACCCAAAATGTAAAATGGTAAATGTTAAACTCTTACTGTATATACTACTGCAGAATGATTGAACTTTACACACCAAGCCTTTATTATATTAAAAAATACTGCCCAGAAACTATAGTTCCTTTGTTATGCTTCGATATATATACTGTATTAAACCCTTTCTCACACCTCTTTTCACTAGAGTCCTTTAGAAGTCTGGGTACTCCATTCTCTGCAGTATACTGCTCTGCATCTCTGCTCTTCTTATCCATTCGTTGATGTGCTTCCTCTGCTCCCTTTCTTGCTCCCCCTCCCTCTCTTGCTCTCTTTCTCTCTGCGCATGAAATTGCACAGCTCAGCATTTCTCTTTACAGGCACATAGAGGAAAAGCAAAAAAAAAAAAAGAAAAATGAGAGGTAGAGTGGGGGGCAGGGCAGGACTGGTGTAGAATCCGGGATGCACCATAAAAATGCCCCCTCCCAATTAAAGATGAGGACTTTTATTATTGAACGGCAGCTCAGCCAATTAGATTGCAGAGCCAGGAAATACAGCAGTAAAACACCAGAGGGGCTAGTGGGAAAGAAAAACTGCAGTGTGTGTATATATATATTTTACTGAGCTAATCAATTTAACACCTCAATCCCAAGGTTTGTGCTTTTGTGTATGTGCATGCGAGAATGTATTGAGGGCAAAGAAAAGCTGGTACAAGGACTGTTTAATAGGACATGATTCTCTTTTCTTGACTACATAGAGAAAAAGTACTGTATATTGAAGAATCCTGAAGTGCAGGTTGTCTCTTTTTCTTTAAGAGTCATTCAAAGTGTCCTGAAGGTACTGCAGAAGTTTCTCCTCAGGAAGACGGTTCTGTACACGGTAAGATAACATTAAACATTTAAAGCTGAGCTGGTTTGTACTGTTTTTTTGTATACATTTATTTCTGAAGCTGTTAATTATACACTCCATGAGTATTCTCTTTTCTTTGCTTGTCTTCTTCGCATATTTCTTGGAATAAGGTTTCCCTATCTTGAAAACTTATATATAAAAAAAGGGATAGTTTTAGAATTAATCATCTTCCCTGTGCTTTTTTCAAAGGTGAGAACAGTTTAGAACAATACATTGTTACAATGAGACTTCCAGCATCTGTCAGCGTAGTTTGTTTTTGTGTTAATGTTGCCTTTGAAAAGTGTGTACTGCAGTATCAAGGTATCTTGATCCAGGACTTTACAAGCATGAGGTCTGCTGCTAAGTCAGGTTTAAGTCTACAGTATGTTGAGTGAATGTAAAGTGAGCAAATGCATGGTTAAAATGCAACTGTTAAAGATTAAATTAATTGTAGATCTGACCAGAGATGATTTGGAATCCAAGCATGAATAGATTACATAATTTACCTGTACAATAATACAGTAAGTGCTTTGAAATGTGAATCTGGTGATATGTTGAGGAGGAAAACAATCATGATAAGAAGAAGGTAATATGAAAGGGTTTAAAACTTTCAGTGACACTGCAATAAAACAACACTAAATAATACATGTACTAATAAACCTACTTGAAATATAGATCAGGTGAGGTACCTGTTAAGCTTTGAGAAAAAAAAGAAAATATTTTAAATGCCAATATAATTCTTACAGAAATATAAAAACTTTTTTTGAAGCCTGAACATGGTTTAATTTAAAATAGTTGTACATACCGTATTATTAAAAATATGGTCATAATTTTATTTTGTGGAATATAAACTGGTAATTATATTGATTGAACTAGAGGACAGTAGAGGTTTAGTACAGGATAAAATACATATTTTTGAGATACAGTATATAGTGCATAATGCATACACTCACTTGTCTTGTTTCTTACATAGAGTTCATTATATAGAGTATGTTAAATTGAATCAGCTAAAATAAATAAAACCAAGTCTATCCTTTAACTTTAAAAAATATATATTTTTGCAATGTTTTTTTTTTAAGTTATTTGCAGCTGTCCTGGTAACCTTAACTGTGACCTCAAAATGTGAGACAGGAGTGCTTGTGATTATTCTGCATCAATCGGGCTGCAGTGCTGGAGCAGTTTTCATGAGATACTGTATAAGGGGTATGCAGACATGCATCTGCAGTGAAATTAGAAACAGGGACTGCATTTGTGAGTTTCTTTCCAATTTCTGAGCAAAAACGACAACAATGCAAATAGCTTAACTAATGTAACTAATTTCACAGGACCAGTAGTTTAACGTAAACAGGCAATCATTCCTAAAACAATACACTTGAAATGCTTTTTGTTATTGACTTCAGCAGTTTGTCATATTCCTGCAGCATGTTTAGAATGTACCCTTTTCGTTTACTTTCCAGGTAGCCTAAATTGATGATCAAAAGTAATCACCATAGTTACAGTGGAGTTATTTAGGTTTATACCAGAATTAGAACATTTCATATGAACATATAGTTTTAAAAGGAACTAATACATTTTTGTTAGTGTACCCCTCTCTTCACCCACCTATAATATTATATTTTACAGACCATTACAATCCATGACTTTTAAACAATGCAGAGTATACCATGCTATTAGACTGTGCCATTTTAAAACAATCTATAAATTATATCAAAACATTTTTATTTTATTTTCTCAAATGTGCAATAATCGCATCTCTTATCCAGAAAGAAGACAGAAAACTTTGAGTAAACAAAATTACATTGTGACACTGAAATGTGTGAGCGTGGTATTTTAGTGAACTGGGCTCTGTGCTCATCTATTGCATAATCTAACACACAATCGTCTGAAAGAAAATTTAATGAGTAATTTTGTTTCAATACAGAAAGGAACACATTAAGTTGGTGTGTGTATACTGTCTCCATGCACAATTAGAAGTGAGGAAAGGACTAACAGTTATTATCAGACAGCTAAGTAGGATTAGAAGAGGTGTTATATTGGTTCTGCACAAAAAGAAAGCATCTTTAAAATAACAGAATTTAGCCCTTTGGATTGTTGTAGGGAAGTGTGAGTGAAAATACAAAATCCCATGTACTCAGGTCATAGAATGGGGTTATAAGTGAAATCTGGGAATTTCACAGAAAGGACTTCCAAGAAGCCCTAGCACATCGTAGTGCTGAAATTGATATTGACTTATAAAAGTCAGGAGACTTTCATGCAATTGTCTGAGAGTTATAGTAAGACGCAGTTAAGTCAAACTTGGTTTTTCTTATTAAGTGGAACTACTGTTTTGTTAATTCCGGAGTGCCTCAGTTGTAATTCGTTAGGTACCAGGAAATAAATCAGTTTAAAAATTTGATAGCACGTTATTTGTTTTCCAATATATCTCAATCTATTGTTTTTGTTTTTTGTCAGTGAAGTCAAAAATTAAATTATTTCTTAAGCAAGTTCAGTGTTTCCTTTACAATCTCCATTTTATCTGGAGTGCCCCACTCAAGACAGGGAAAGTTGTAGTATTTCAACTCAGAGCCTTGACATTAAACTGAAGTCTTCTGTTGCCACTTCACAGGAAAAGTCATGTACAGTATATTGTATTGGTAACCCACAGGATCATGATAATTCATACCCCATATTTATTCCATTATTTCTTTGGTAATTCACAACTGCTTGTTGGTATTTTAAAAGTGGAGTCCAAAGTAACGCCAGTTATGTCCTCAACAGTCTCAGAAAGTTTTGTAAATGGGTGGATTGAGGAAGAAATTCTCCTTGTAGTGTGCTCTCACGAGGCACCAGTTCTGTAGGGGTTTGGGCATTTACTGGGACAATTATTAATTGTAGCAGTAAATCACAAAATTGATTATTTTAATGGCCTTAGAATCCAACCATGCGATATAACTCAAACAACGCACACACACAGATACTAATACACGAGGATACATTTATTAATAGATAAAATATGCATGTAAACCTAACAGATCTTATCGTGAGGGTTATCAGAATACAAAAGATATATATTCATTCAGTTACGAAGAGTTACATATATCAAGAGGACATACGTTCAGTATATCATTCATTTAGACCGTTTCGTAAATGAACTTGGTTATAACTTCTACATTGGATACTCAAAACAAGTACATAACTCTTAGGAATTAAATTGATATCAACTGGCTGGGATAACAATTGAATTCTCGAGCTGTAATGCATTGAAGTTGAAAACTCATCCAATCTCTGGGGATTCAGATCTCCTGCGGGCACAAACAATCAGCTGCAGGCTTGTTGCTGTCCAATCCGCGCTCTCTGGCTCCGTGCCAGGCTGTGCTGTGCGGCTTGCGACGGTGCGCTGCTGATGCTCACTGACCGGCTAGTTAGTGTTGGCTTTAACTAGCAAAGTTTGTGCACAGGAGAAAAGATGACTGTGGGTCCCAGCAAGTCAGGAAGAGGACCGGTTCGTTCCTGATGAAGCGCTAGTTCTGAATAGATATTCAGCTGTCCACAGTTCCTACCTGTTCACGAGGCTTGCTGCTGATGCTAACCTCCGGTGGATCTTTTGGTTACTCTCTGGCAACCTCCGCTCTCGACTCTTAGAACAAAGGAAAGTTCTGGCACTCGGACACACTGGCCATTCTGTGGTGGTCCGGGCTGAGTCTCAGGATGGTCAGGAGGCGCGCTGCGAGAATGTCCTGCCCTTGGGAGCCTTCTGGTCCTGGGCCGTCCTGCCCTGGAATTGTCTCGCACCCCTGGAATTCTCCTTAGAATTCTCTTTTAGAATAGTCTCCTCAGGCTCTCTGTGTTGCCTGTTTTTACCTGGAGGAACTTCAGCTCGTTCATTGGCTGAAAGTTTCATGGGCATCAGAGACCCACGTGGGTTAC
Source organism: Atractosteus spatula (assembly GCF_055471065.1). Lineage (NCBI taxonomy): Eukaryota > Metazoa > Chordata > Actinopteri > Semionotiformes > Lepisosteidae > Atractosteus > Atractosteus spatula. The sequence continues at coordinate 30,891,207 of NC_142712.1, forward strand.
TCGGCCCTACCAGTTCCTGATTGGTTGATCAAGGTGAGATATGAGTCACTTACTCCTGACACTTAGGAATGCAGTCCAGGTGTCCATCTGGCACTCCCTAGACAGATAGGCGCCAATGGATGACCATTGATCATGATAGCCAGGCTTAGCTAAGTGCATCCCCATTTGGGAGCTGTCTCTTATCAAAAGAAAACATCTTTAAATCAGCCTGCATGAATAGTTTCTCTGTGGCTGCACCACAGAGATGAAGAGAGAGATGGGGCCTCATTTGGGAAAGCACAGCAACACTTAATTCTGTCTTATTAACAAGCATTGCCGCTACATCCTTAAGCTGCCCAAATGTTTTGATCTGTTTTTATTTGTTTTTGTTAAGATGTATAAGCACTGGTATCGAAGATGAAGCATTGTAGAAGACAGATCATGCATAACTCCTCCCTTAAGTTGCATATCTCAGAACCTTAATAAGAACTATACTAGAACAGTAAGAAGACTAAAAACAAGTTTTTTTCAGAATCTAAATATTTTACAAAGCACTTTCACTTCCTGGAGTCTTCCAACAGTTTTAGAAAGCATGGGGAAAGCCACAATCCATTATTTATATACTGTACTTTTTAGAGCATGGTTATTATTAAGAGGAAGTAAGTCTGTACTGTCTTTTGGTTTGCTTGTAATGACTCCTTCTCTGATATACTCTTCAAAAATCCAAATCTACATTACATTATGAGGTAAGCATTAGCAATTTGAACCTCAATCATTTTTTGTTCGTGATATGGTGTTATTTAACATATGTTCAGGAAAAGGTTTAGTTCTAATCTTCCTCTCTCACTCTCCTACACATACAGTAAATACTAGCGCCCCTCACTCCACCACAAATACAGCTTCCTCCTTCTTTCATTCCTCATTAGTGAGTGGTGCTGTGATAGCACCGATCTTCAGCCAACACAGTTATTTCATCATCCAGGCATGTTACAGTAACACCAAAGCAATTAAGTATGCTATCTCTTAATGTTTGTTAATTTCCCTTATTGTTTGCTCTTTTCATCATTACTAGAATTTGACCAAAGTACTGAATTCAATCAAAGTGAGAGGTAAAGTCCTTCCACTACCCAAGCTAGTACAAAAGTATTTTAATACTTTTAACATTCAATTTCTTTAAATGCCACTTGAGTTACTCCATGTTTGTGTGGATTTTCTTCAGATGCTTTGTTTTCTTCCCACTTTCCACAAACATGCAGGACAGGTTTGATTGGTTTCCTAAAAATTTCAACTGAACACCCAACCTCATTACTCTCTTATATTCTGAACGGCTCTGGGGACTCTCTGCCTTAAGTTTAGAAACTAGGATATTTAGGAAGAAATCGCAGTGAGAGAAAAATAACCACACTGTTTCATTCTGCAGAATATATTTAGCTGATGTGTCACTGAATAACAGCTCAATAAGCATAACTAGTACAGAGCTCAGACTCTTAATTATTTGCTCGATAACCCAGAAAAAGCTCAATTTTTATTTCTTGCTACAGTCTTGTTTACATGCTGGTTTCATGAGTTCCTAAGAAAAATGGTCAAACTTGAAAAAGTTCAACGAAAACAAAGATATCCAAAGAGCGCTGAAGAATTGAGGTGGTGATTAAGCTTGTGTATGCCTGCCTAACTGTATTAAATACCTAATAAATTTGATAGAAACACTTGGGCCATTGAACACAGCTTCTCTATCATGATGTTATTGGGCCCACCCATCTGCATAGTTTTCCATTACATTTCTGTCACTGCAGAAGTGATATGTGAAGCTCTATGATCTGTAAAAAAATATAAGCCACACACTGTATTCCTCTATAAAATCAGGGGTCTTTAAACTAAATTCATTGTCAAGTTAATTCTTTTTCTGTTCATTTGTTTTGTTTTTTTAAGTTAGTACAGTAGCATTAGTAAGGTCTGCATTTATATTGCTGCTTTCCAGGGACACGTGATGTATATTTTCATTTCTCTAACAGGAGTTATATAGAACTATCTTTGCAATCATAACACCAAATACTGAAAAAGGAGAATGCTCTTTTTGTGTTGTTCTTCTTGTGTTGTTGAGCTTTTTGGCTCACCACTGTGGCAGACCAGACGCATTAGGACAAAATCCATAACATTAATGTGCCCAAAGCACAAGTTACCTACCAATGCCTACCAGTGAAGGATTATGCTAATAAAAATCTGATTCATATTGAGTAACCCCTAACTTAATATATGGCTCTCTGCCTAATGGATATGGTTGTAGTAAGTTACAAATGTTTTAACTAGAGATTATTTTCACATATCCAATAGCATTGTGTGTCGTGAAAGTCCTTAAAGTTTTGGGCGACAGCTGGAAGAATTAGATTAAATCAATATAAACACCACCATTTTTTTCTTTGTTCATAGTAAAATCCCATTTGCCTGTCATCAGGAAAAAGAACTGTTTGAAAAAGAACCTTGTGTGTGTTCATTTTGTCATGGAAGTACTTTGTATAGTACGCACTTCTAGTATCAATATTGTTATGTCAGCATAAGATGTTTTTATGTTATCATTATTCATATGCCAGGAAACATTTTCGAGTGACAACTACAGTCTCTGTAAAGCTACCATTAGCAGTATGAATAATTTAAAATGTCAAATGCAAGGAAGCATTAAGTCCCTGAAATCTAAAGCTAATACAATTTATATCTAAACTCTGTTTTCTCCTTCCATTGCTCAAAATTAATGTGCTCAATAAAATTATAACATTGTAGTACATTTATGATTCACTTTGTAAATACTGCATGTGCTCATGCATACAGCAAAGGAGCAATGAAAAGAGAGTAAATACTGAGCTACATGCAAATGACAGACAGTTTTCATGAGCTCTTCTGAATGCTGTTACTTTGGGTGCAGGTGTGCTATGTAAGTGTTTTTGAGCAATTTGTTAAAGTACAATATTTGTCATGGATCTTTGTTAAAAGGTTTGGAAATTGAAAGTGGTGCCATGAGGGGAAAATACTGGTTGAACAGGGCACAATTGAATGTGCCTTAGTGAAGTCTGGGGATACTGGTCATGTAAGAGATGTACTGTAAGGCTTCCCTAACACTGTATGAGAAGGTCGATAGAGACCAAACCCAGGAAGATTAAGGTGCTTGTAATAAGTATCAATGTGAGATTTGTGGAGAAAGGTGCAATCAATGGGAGAACCTTTATCAGGATGACTGAGCACCATGTATTCTTCTGGCCAGATTGTGGTTGTGTTGGTGGCGATTTGGTGGGGGGAGCATAGACTGTGTGTACATGTAGAATATGATAGGAAAGAAGTATGTTGTTAGATAGGTGTAAACAGTTTTGGTGATGATGATGGTGTTTAGTTTGTCAGACTACGATAGTTTTTGTGGTCAAAGTGAACAATAATGGATGTTTCTTAGGGTGTTCCTTACAAAGCAATTGTCTTAAAGTACATAAGCAGAATATTACACAATCTAATTAATTGTTAAAGCAAAATACTGTATATACTGTATGTCTGTAAAAAAAGTCCTATTATTTTTAATTGTGTATTTTATATGCTTGAGAACGGATATTAATACACGTTAAAATTATTCGTATTTCGCATTTCTTCAATTATTAATTAATTTATTTTTCTATAAATCCAATATAAACAGATATATAAATATCCAATATAAATCTAACATTTTTTTTCTTTTTAAATGTAAAAGATATATGGATTTATATCTACTACATGAAGTAGTCTCACATCCCACTTCAAGCCCAGTGCATGCATCTTCTCTTTAAAGCACTCACTTTTATACACTACTCTTAAATTTTCTCTGGACTACTGATCTCAACCAGATGTGATCAGCATCAAAACTTGTATTTGGTGACTCAAATCAATGTCTGATGTTTAGATTTCAGCAATAGGTTGGCCTACTAAATTGTGAGTAAAACATAACACAACAAGGTCTTTATTAGAGGCGTTGTCAACATACTATACAGTAAACTAAAACTGGTACACATTTAAAGTCGTCACAGAAATTGCAGATGTTTTTTCTGTATGTAGTGTACATAATTCTTTTTGTGTGTGGCATACAATAAAATCTAACATTCTACCAAAATAATTTGCCCTCTTGCTTAGGATTTCCCCTTTTGCTACTACATTTATATTTAGTCCATATTTGATAAAAAAGTTATAATAATAATAATTGCTTACACTTATATAGCGCTTTTCTGGACATTCCACTCAAAGCACTTTACAGGTAATGGGGACTCCCCTCCACCACCACCAATGTGCAGCATCCACCTGGATGATGCGACGGCAGCCATAGTGCGCCAGAACGCTCACCACACATCAGCTATCAGGGGGGAGGAGAGCAGAGTAATGTAGCCAATTCAAAAAAGTAGATAATATGACCTTTTTAAAGTCTGAGTCCATGAATTGTAATATATTGGTATTGCAAAACTTGAATTAAAATAAAAAAAAACAAAAAACTGGATTAGTGCTATTTGCAGAGTGGATAAAGCCTTTATTTTCAAATATCTCCAGGGATTTGCAATGCTAGAAAGTGCGGTGAATTTCTATGAGCACTGCACAGAGTAAGTAGCAGTAGAATTGGATTGTGTGTGTACAGTATATACTGTATAGCACAGTAGTGAAAAGGCTGGGGAAAAAGTATCTGTGATAGGGTCTCCTCAGTGTAACAGACACTATCATTCTACGGTTCTGTACACAGCTGTGCAGTGCTAGAAGATGAAACCTGTGTACTTTATTGCAATCCCCATTAGAGACTTGTCACATAGAGGTTTCTGTGTGTACTGTAAAAGCTACTGTACTGTCTAAATAATGTCCTTTTTTTTAGCAGACTGACAGTGAAACTACTTATTATTTTTTCTTTCACTACTACTTTTTCTTTTGCAATAATTATTGTTACTGTTTTTTTTGGCTTTTCTTAGCTCATTACTTTATACTTCTGATACATTTTACTTTTACAAGACAAACTTTTTGCATACTTTTATATATTGCTTTAGTGTATATTACTGTATAGTTGTACAGATTATTACTTGATTGCATAAATGGAGTAAAGAAAACAATGCTAATATGCACCTTACACTATGGATACACCTGTATAGCCACACAAACCGCACATCATTATATTGGAGTCAGCTATCACTCAAGGTTAATTTTTAAGAACATCACTGAGACAGCAAAAAATGTATTGTATGCCAAGTGGCTTTGTAAGAAAAGAAGAGCATTTTATTATTTCACAAAAACACACACTATATAGTATATATATATAGTATAGTATAAGTACTGTATATATTACATTGTATAGTATACAGTATAATGTAAATGCAAAACAAAATGTACACAACACATGCACATTTGATTGAATAACTAATTGGATTTTTTTTGGTAAAATCTGTAACAGTGCCTGAATAATCACAATACTTGTTAGCTCGTCACAGGTCTCAGAGTGAAAACTAAGATTGTAATAATGATATCATTCTCAAGGACATTCAAAGTACATTCACGTTCAGAAAAGAACAAGTCCTTTGATGTAACTGGTTTAGCATTGTTCTAGGATGTGGGGATTGGACGCTCAGAGGTATATCTAAGACAGCAGTTCAAACTGGGGTCTAACTGCACACGCTACACCAACCTAGATGATCCACTCAGTAGATCCGTGATAAACTATAGACATATAGTTTATCACATGCATGTAAAAACACATGCTGCTGTTCTAGTGCTGTCAGTAAATCTTGGTGCACTTTTTCTTTCTGGTAATAAGAATTTTTCTGCATGGGCATAGATAGTCCATGACATCCAGGCATCTAGCAAATTCTGGAAATCTATGCTTCCAAATGGACAAAGAATATGAGAGATCTCTTTCTATCAAGTAATCTCGTTGTCTCTATTAGGAAATTCTTTGCTTTTCTCTGGAAATTTTCCATTTCTTATCTGTTCATCTAGAGTCTGATAAAGCACTTAATTCAATGAACATGTTCCCTAAAATTATTAAAATGCTATTATCTTTTCCATCTGTAGAGGGCAATGGCCTTTTTCTGGACCCAAACTCCATTGTGTTAACAATTAGTTCAGTAATGTTTGCACAAAACGATAAAATACTTTCTGTAAAAAAGTGTTAGTGTTCTGTAAAATGCATTTCATCCCATAATCATGATGTAATTTTGTTTTATTAAGCTCATGCATTGCCATTCCATTCAGATTAATAGTTACTTGTATATCTATACACAATGAATGTGTAAATATAAAAAGAATGTAACATAATACAGTATAGTATTTGGACACAAAGGTCAAAGAACAAGAAGGCAGATTGTGATGAAAAGCTCCTTCAACTTTCTGAATCTTTTCTTTGAAAGGGATTATGTTTTAAAACGACCAATTTTACTATGGGTAAAAGCTGCCTGAACCCACCACCTTAAATTAGGTTCATTTGAAAGGGTGGTTGTTAGCACCCTCATTCTTGTAATTTTTCTAACCATTTACTGTTATTCAAAATAGCACATTGGTTTTCTAGGCCATACTTCTTCTTCAACTTTGTGTTGCTGTAGAAAAACACTCAGTATATTGTTTCCCAGTAAATTGTTTTTATATTAACTGTGACCTCATGTCTCCAAAATATTCTAACCCTGCTACAAAAATGGAATATGTATCAATTATATCACACGGATAGGATCATTTACGAAGCGCCAAGAATGGGAAAAAAAATCTACCATAAATACAAAGTGAAACAGAATGTAAAAAATCATAACACTGATAAGTATCTACCTCAAATATCATAATACTAAAATAAGCTCTAATTGACAGTCATGGTAATCATGTACAGTATATAAAATGACACCTAACAATAAGAGCAATATGTTGTGCATACAGAAAATATGAGAATTGGTTTCTGGCTTTTTGATGAAAGGTGTCATCTGTTTTGTGTTATATAACCTATAATAACCTATACTTGGGTTTACAGCAATGTTAAGTTCCCATTTATTCAAAGTTTCTTAAAAATGTCATGGAATGTCAACAGTTTTCAGTTTTACATGTGTCCATTTTGTTGATTGAAATACATAAATAAAAATACATTAAAAATCCTGCCAGGAAAAACTGAAGACATGAAGTACATAGGAAAAATATGATGAAATATTATCTCAATCCGATTCAATCTTAATATTTTTTTTGTTCATTTGCTAAATCAAATCATTGTTTGATCTTTAACATTTTGCTTTAAGTTAGCAGACTACATTGTGAGACCAACACAACACAAAAATGTGGATCTTTGTACGAGAAACTGACGATATAGAATAATAATCTGTCTTAACATTCGACCCACTTGTGCAGCATATTGTCAAAACATCTTTTTTCACCTCAGAAATATTGCTAGACTACACCCTATGTTATTACTAACTGTGGCTGAAAAGATGTGTTCTTTTCTTTTTTTTGTGTTCTCCCGGATTGACTACTGTAATGCTCTACTTGCTGGGGTATCTAAATCTACATTGAACAAACTGCAGTATGTCCCACATTTGGCAGCCAGAATCCTGACCAGGTCTAGTGCAAGTGATCACATTACTCCTATCCTGGAGTCCTTGCACTAGCTTCCTGCCAAGTTTTGTGTCGACTTCAAAATCCTCATGCTCACCTATAAGGCTCTGCATGGCATGGCACCTCAGTACCTGTCTGAGCTATTATCGCCCTACTCCCCATCTCGCAACCTTTGCTCCTCTGATTCTGGTCTCCTAACTGTCCCCCAAGCCCGTCTACATTTTATGGGTGACAGGGCCTTCTCTTGTTATGCCCCAAGCTCTGGAACTCTCTCCACAAGGATATCAGAGAGTCACCTTCTCTAAACTCCTTCAAAACCAGACTCAAAACCTTCTTTAGAAGAACCTTTACTTAACTGGTTCCATTCTTTACCCCCTCTGCTTCCTTAGTACTTAGTACCACCATCCACGGTCTCCTCTGTGCATTGTAATTGTGTTTTATCTTGTGTATTCTTTTTATTTATTGTTGTTGTCATTCTGTAAAGCAGTTTGAGAAGCCACCTTTAAAGGTGCTATATAAAATAAAGTTTATTATTATTAATACTAATACTGGTACACAGTTCAAGATGTCACAACAATTATGGACAGATTAAAGATGGATTGTAGAGAATATTATCTGAAGCTTCTCCATACTGTTTTTTTTTCTGTTTACAGCCATCTTTTATGTATTGAAATGGTATCAGAGAAAATTAATAATAATAATAATAATTGCTTACACTTATATAGCATTTTTCTGGACACTCCACTCAAAGCGCTTTACAGGTAATGGGAACTCCCCTCCACCACCACCAATGTGCAGCCCCAACTGGATGATGCGACGGCAGCCATACTGCGCCAGAACGCTCACCACACATCAGCTATCAGTGGGGAGGAGAGCAGAGTAATGTAGCCAATTCATAGAGGGGGATTATTAGGAGGCCATGATTGGTAAGGGCCAATTTGGCCAGGACACCCGGGTTACACCCCTACTCTTTTCGAGAAACGCCCTGGGATTTTTAATGACCACAGAGAGTCAGGACCTCAGTTTTACGTCTCATCTGAAGGACGGCACCTGTTTATAGTATAGTGTCCCCGTCACTATACTGGGGCATTAGGACCCACATGGACCGCAGGGTGAGTGCCCCCTGCTGGCCTCACTAACACCTCTTCCAGCAGCAACCTTAGTTTTTCCCAGGAGGTCTCCCATCCAGGTACTGACCAGGCTCACACATGCTTAGCTTCAGTGGGTTGCCAGTTGTGAGTTGCAGTGTGATATGCTGCTGGAAATTGAAACTGCATTACAAAAATTCAAAATCTGAGTTCACGAGGACACTCCATACCCAGGATTAACCAATAATTGAATAAGGATCTAAGACCTGGTTTAAAAAAGTTAGTGTACTTGAATCACATCAGGAACTGGGGCTATAACAAAAAAGATTTTTTTCTTCCAAAAGGTGAAGAATACTGTAAATATATTCTCTTTATTGAGGACATGTACTGTACTATACCTAAATGTCACACCTTTATCTGTGCTTAAGGATAATTTTCTTTAAGCTGTGCATATTACTAAAAGCATGAAGACAAAACTGAACTCAATATTTAGAGTAAATTCCATGTGTGTAGCTGATTAGAATATGTTTAGCTTTTCCGCAGTTCTATTGACTTGCTCAGTCTACCCTATGTTTGGAGCAGTATGCTGGATACATGGTATGGCTTGGCTGGCAGTGGTTAATCTTAGTCACAATGCAGAAAAGCAGAGATCTGACTGCAGCTGGGCTTCAGAGTGCTGCATTGAGCTGCATAATTAATACAAAAGAGAGGAGATAAAACGGAGACAGGATTTCTCAGGCACTTAAACATTTTGAGTCCACCTGCAGTTTCTTTAAAACGTGTCCTTCACCTGATCCTTTTTGCTTCATACAGTACATGTATTTAGTTCTTCTGAGGTAGGTATATGTTTGTAAATAATGTTGGAGGTAAAAGAATTATTGCCATTGTGTCTGTTTGAATGTTTATGGTGATACAGTGTTTAATAGTTTTACAGTTTTAGAGTTAAATAAGAAATTACACCGTTAAGGTCCTGGGCTATGGAGGAAGAATAAACACCATGATGGTTCGATCCATAAACTAAACTCAGTGCAACTATTCTAATAGAGCAAACATATATTGTAAATGCATTGCACATGTGTGATAGATTTACTGAACATTTAAAATCAATTTGACACATTTAGAATGGTTGCTAAACTGGACACTTGGCAGGGAGACTGGCAGGTATTAAGAAAACAGAAACAATCATGCCAGAACTCTAGACTCTAGAATGTTCAATCTCCACTTTAGTTATCAGTTTGTTTGTCCTCAGACACCTTGTAAATGATTAAGGCCATTAAAGTTGGTGTGCTCCAGTTTCTACAAATAATCCCACACTACAATATTTTTATGGGTGATACAGAAGTAGCTAAAAATTGAGGTTAAACCTTAAACACCACCATTGATTTCATAGAGGGTCGTTTTTCTCACTTCCCAGGAGCTCATTTCAGTTTCTATTAGAGCTGGGCGATAATTCGATAACGATAATTATCGCGATATAATTTTCCTCGATATAATTTTAACAAAAGTTCGATACATGTTCGATATATATGTTTATGCTTTGCGCATGATATGCGCATGCGCACAAAATACTGCACGAGTGCGCGTGCGTGTTGCAGACCGGGCAGCTAACAGATCTGTTTAATGTTTCTGCTGTTTGGCAAGTGTTTGTTGTGTTCTTAAAATAAAAAGTTGTTTAATTTATCAATTAACTGTCTGGTTTCTTCAACTTTCACTCAGGAGAAAAAATCTGCCTTTAAACTTGAAAGAAATAATGATTTGACATTTATCAATAATTATCTATATCGATTGAAATTAAAATTTTTATTGTGATGATGTTTTTGGCCATATCGCCCAGCCCTAGTTTCTATAACTCAGATCATTTTATATACTATAACTGCTTTAAAAGTCTTGTTGTGCAAAGACTGCCAATTCATTGTTCTACTTGCCTTAAGTCATTTTTAACAACCAACACTGAGATGTGCATAATAAGCAGTTTTTATTTAATTAGGAGACCTGTTTAAACACCTACAGTACTTTATCTATTGTGCTGCGGGACTCTCTTTTTTCTGTATTACTCAGGATGGGAATTCAGTTTTGTGAAGGATACAGAAGATGCTTGTGTTCTTACTCATTGCAGCATCAGCACTGAATCTTTAATGTTCTAAGGCAGGAAAGCACAACTTTAACGCTATTGTAACGGGAGCCGGTCCTGACGCCCATGAAGTGCATAGTTTAGGACACTGTGCAGATGGTATAATCTGGAAGTGACTGGAGTAGGATACTGGGGGAAAGATGGCAGGATCAGGATGGGATGGGTGTTGGCTGTGATCCGGTGCTCAGGGGGCGTGGTACAGGCAAATGAGTCTTAAACAATCCAAATAGGGAAACCAGGGCACAGTCCAATATCCAAAACCAGGTGATCCATCCTAGACAAGACACAAATAAAAACAGGGAATGGGGATATGGAAGCAGGAACAAGGAAGTTAAAAATAGAGTGATGAGGTCAGGCACTCCGAGACCGAGACTCAGCTGGTCAGGACGCCGTTCAGAAGTCTATGCCCTCAAGCCGTGGACATGGGGTGACTTGATGCTAGGTGTGCCTCCGGGCATCTGTCTTCCAATGTAGAGCCCTGAGCTTCAGAGGCACGAGGTTTAAATAATAAAAGGGAAACAAGGGGCAGGTGAACATAATAAAGAAACTAAAATACAAAAGGGTCGGAGTGCCCTCTAGAGGAGGGATGACGATCGTAACAGCTATTATGTAATCAGACACATGAAGATACTGTAAGAGTGGAAATTCTTTGTAAAGGTTGATGGGAAAATGAGTTTTAAATTAATCTATGGACAGAGAAAAGGACACTTCTGAGGGATTTAATATTTTTCATTAGTATTCTCTATCAGTGAAGCACAGTGTGTTTTTATACTGCAGCCTAGAGATGTCAGTTTTTTCAGTGCAGCACAGAGAACGTAGGACAGTATGACATGAGACTTTAGACTTTAAGGCATCAGGCTCTGTGTGTTGGGTCTGTCACTGTGCTTGCCAGTTCTGTCCAACATGCTGCTCTGGCAGAGATGACCTGTATTCACACTCAAGCAGTTCTGCAATGTTAAGATCTGTGATGTCACATTACACAGCCGTGATCTTGACAAGGTTTTAAAGATTTCATTTTCTGTTTTATAATGCATTTTTTTCCTACCATTTGTATTTCTACACTTACGCTTTTTGGAAAGTCCTCTTATTTAATTGTCTATTAAAATGATGGAGAACATGTTAGAGACATCGCAGAAAGTTGAATAACTGTAAGACTCTGTATCGCAGAGTTTTAAACCGTTAGCAGTAACCATCAACTCACCAATGCTAACATAATAAACAAAAAGATAAAACAACAAGAGATGTGCGATATTAGGGCAGAAAAAAGTAATTACTGCATAAAATACTTTTGAACCTTCCCACCAAAACTTTGAAAACTAAAGAAATCAAAGCCAGTCTATGGCGATTGCAATCATAATAGAGTATTGATATCCATGGTAGTGAAGGAATTAATGATGTATACAGAAACCCCATTTCAGATATTGCAGAACTATGTGCTTCAGCAGGAGGAGATCAAGTAAATCTGGCAGCCCTCAGAGCTGTTTGTCATGATTGCGCATGTACTGTAGCCAGTAACTGTGATCACAGATGGGTATCCTGCAATGTTTTAAATCATTTTCTTTAAAATAAAAAGGGCGCTAAAGTAATTATGTGATCTTCACTCTTGGCAGTGGTATTAAGGAAATAAGCTATTTTATTTTGTGAGTGTAGGCAGGGGTTTGCACTAAGTACTGTGTTAATTGTTGAGAGGGGGTAAAGAATGGAACCAGTTAATTGTTGATGAATCAAATCACTGTTATCATTGTTTTCAATTAAATATTGGCAATATTCAATTAGAAATCTGAATGGCTGTTTTCATTCCTGCACTGCAAGATGTTTTCTCACATTGGTAACTTATTAAACTATAGTATATGCACAAAGGCACTGAATTACATTGTGATCTTTGAAATAGTGTGGAATTGCTTCTTTAGCGTGTACAAAACCTATACCTATCATTGGAACACACCGCAGGGGGAAGCAGTTACTGTAGGTAGGTTTAATGTCCTTTATATGCCCTACCTTTTCATCTTACAGAGGTGCACTGTCAAAACACCGAAAGCTCCTGCAAGGTTCAGGAATACTTTTCTGGGTTACTGGAAAATGGTGCAAATTTAACTTTCATTTTCCAGTTGAACAGACATATCTTTATGCATGAAACATGTGCCAGTCAAGCAGCTTTTGTTGAGAAAACAATTCATATCTGAGAATGAATGGCTGGTGATAATTTCTTAATAGACTGGAATGTAAGCAGCTTACGCTTTAGCTACTAAATGGAGAAAATGTAAATGAAATCAGTGATTGGGCTTTGGCTAAAGAGTTGTGGTAAATACTCAGTAAAGCCTGTTTGCAAAACATGAATGATGTGACACATATGTTACAATGGTACGCAATTCATTTTCAGCTGTAAAAGTTCACTTTGATGCAAAGTAATTAATTGGTCAGTCTTAGCCAGATACTGATTAAAGCCGGGAGTGCATTCAGAAGTAATGTGTTTTTTATATCTCCCCTCTCTTTCGTAGTTTGGGCAAGAACAACCCTCTGGTGCATTAATTCAGGGTTTTGCTCTTGTTGCTTCTGCTTAAATTTTTAATACCAATGCTAACTAGCTATTCTCTAAAGACCTATCAGTACTGAATGAAGTGGGAATTGAATGTGTCACACTCAATGCATCTTTAATAGTATTTTCAGCATGCTGCAGCAAAATGCACTTCTTGTTCACATTTACTGGCAATCAGTTTTAAGAAGCCTTCAAGAAAATAAATGCTAAGCTATATAAAAAGAAAAGTGCTCTTTTGAAAATTGTCATGGGAGTTTTAATGAACAAGAACTTCTGTCTACTGTCTCTTATGTACTCACCTCATACACCATCCAGGCTCATTGTTTTAGAAATTCTAGTCCACACCACACCATTTGCAGCAGCAATCTTCTTTTCTTTAGAAGTCTCCTACTGTATCCCAGCACTGACCATGCCCAGCCTTGCTTAGAGTTTAGACAAAATCAGGCTACACTGTGGCAGCTCTACTATCTATAAAACATGTAGTACCAAAATATACACAGCAATAAAAGCAGAGAAATAATCATCAAACTATCATACTAATCATGGTTAAGTGTCCTCATCAGAATTATGAGCACAGAACTCAATTTTTAAATATACTTTTAAATGTGTGTTTATTCTCCTTAGATAGGTACTTGAACTTCAGGATAATACAACTACTACTTGAAAATAGGGCAGACAAGCAGTATACAATTGACAAATATAGTTGACGGCATTCTCTTGGAGCAGTTGAGTCTAGGTAAAACAGATTTTCCAGGACACTTTCTGCTTGCAGTTTGCCTCCAGTTTACCCATTCTTCAAATTAGCAGTAAATGTATTCATCAGCTAGATTGCCAGTGTTAATTCAGAGTAAGATCAGGTGACTTACTGTATATGAGCCCATGGCAAAATAGCATTATTGCATGATTGTATAAGGTATTATTATCATATATCCTAATCATACAATATATTTGGACTGGTGCTTGCTGCCTGCCTGTCACGAACAGTTCTTTCCGGGCCCTATGCAAACAACACAATCCAGAATTGTGAGGGAACACTGGGGAAAAAGTCATGCAGGAGAGGGTATGGAGACAGGGGGCGTGTCCAATGGGTGCAAGTGTAGTGATTCCGGGGCGAACAATCCATGTAGAAGTCCAATCGGGTAATCCAAGACAGAAGCTAAAGTCCATGGCCAGGCGGTCCATCCTGGGAATAAAGAACAGGAACCGGGTCGGAACAGGCGGGGGGGATCAGGAACAGAAAGTTAAAATCATAACGGAGCCAGACGCAGCAGGACCCGGGCTCTCACGAAACGGGATTCAATGAAGAGCCTCAAGTGACGTCTGCATCTGGCTTTTAAGGTGGAACTGAAGAGGGGCTGGAATAAGGAACAGGTGTGAGTAATGGGACAGAACGAGGAAGGGCTGGAGCGCCCTTAAGAGGAGGAGTAGCGATCGTGACACTGCCTATAACAAAGAAATTCCCATTAGAGCAACCAAGACACTTCACACATTAGTAAAAGCACAATAACACATAATAATAATAATAATGTAGCCCCCGACGGGTAACAAAGAGGAAAAGAGGAGGTGCACCCAGATGACGTATGCGCCGCGGGGCAGGGTGGGTACTGTAGCCAGGGTATGGTCTGTGGGTCTGCAGAGTAGCCACTAGGTCACCCTTCTGATGTAAATAGTCCTTTACGTACCCATTGTAAATACAGTAGTAGTTAATTGTTTAACTTTTCACGTTGCTCATACAGTGCAGCACCTTGCATCCATTTAATTTACTCCTTGTAGCTTCCAATAAGACAGTCCAAACAACTGAAATTCTTAACAAGGACTATGCCATTAGACTTTTAAGATGGTCATTTAACTAAGCACTGATGTCTTTCGTGGCAGAAAACCAGATTTATTTTAAAAGGCAATACAATGGTTATGAATAAAGGCAGTACTGATGGGAAGACTGCACACATTACAATGAGGGATCTCTGAGTAATTCTTGTATGATCCTACAGTATGCCTAAACATTAAAATGATCGGAAATGAGACACACACAAAAGTCAATAGAAAAGATAATATATTTATAATCTTGAAGTATATATGATTTAATAGCCTTGTTCAAAGTAGAGTTTCTGAGTCAGGTAAGAAAAAAAAGCCTACCTGTTTCTAATATTATATCCTTTCCACTCTCTTGAGGGCTAGCAGTGGGCCTGGCTGTCCAGTAGTAATTGTCCTTCAAACCCATCCATGCGTTTCACACAAAAAGCAATTCAGTTTAGTTCTGAGATTCACAGATTAGGTCTGAAAGCCTACAGAGATACTGCAGTACTCCTCAGACAAAAAAAATATTTTTAAAAATCTCACCATTTCCAGCTCATCAAATAATTCAGTATACAGTAGGCGACTATGTGCTAAATCGAAGGAAAGGTTAAAGATTAACCTATAGATCAAGTAAATAAAATCTGGCTGACATACAATGCTGGCATTGTTCACTGTCATTGCCTTCTGTGCTCTCTGCACTGCTGCCATTTGCTTTTTGTCCTGGATTGCATTTCCTGAAAATAGAGAAGCATAAAATATAACCAAATTACTGTATTCAGGTGGAGGAGTAGATTAGCTACATGTTCTTGTTAATTAATTCCTTAGTGTTTAGGGAAGTTGTACACTGGAGTTTTGTGTCTTGGGGGTTCATTCATAGGCAATTTTCCATACTGATATAATGTTACACACACAAAAAAAAACATTCCATAAAGGCTTCTAACCATTTTCTAACCACTTTATCCAATACAGGGTTGTGGGAAAGCCAGAGCTTGTCCCAGCAAACACCAACCACAAGCCAGGATACAGACTGAATGGGATGCCAATCCATCACAGGGCACACACAGACTCAAACACGCACATACTCATACTAGAGCCAATTTTCCAAGATGCCACTTAACCTACCAGAATGTCTTTGGATTGTGGTAGGAAACCACATGAACACGGAGAGAATATACAAACTCACTCAGGTACAGTAGCCCCCTAGGAATTACATTTTGGACCCCAGCACTGCGAAGCAAAAATGCTACCACTGTACCCCTGTGCCACCAATTGTATGTAACATTCTGAAGGCAAAAACATGTTTTTTCAATTGGAAGCAACACTGTTGCCCTGTTAAAACTTCATCTACTCTCTTTACTGTACATGAAGCTTTTAATTCAACTTTGTTATTTTCATGTGATTTAAAGTTAAGGTTGATAAAGCTGCCTGTTTGACTGAACAGGAAAAGTTGAAAAGATTTCAAAGATGCTCCATATA
This sequence comes from Atractosteus spatula, assembly GCF_055471065.1. Taxonomy (NCBI): domain Eukaryota; kingdom Metazoa; phylum Chordata; class Actinopteri; order Semionotiformes; family Lepisosteidae; genus Atractosteus; species Atractosteus spatula. The sequence continues at coordinate 30,907,774 of NC_142712.1, forward strand.
ACTGTCTCCTGGTTAAGGAGAAGTGCCTTTTTATCCAAAGACTCTTACTTCATGCTCTGACTCACTGTGAAGAAGTTACTAAATCTCCTTGTGCTTCATACTTTGATTGAGACCTAAAACAAATATCTGGCTGTAATTCGGTGGCAGCAGTCATTGCTGTACTGTATAGTCAACACCTAATCGCTCTGAGCCCCTTTGAAGAAAATTAAAATCTGATTTAAATCTTTCTGTTTAAAAAATTCTGCAGATTAAAGGTTGATGTAAGTTTGATTAAATAGTGTACAGTACTTTTTCTCTTTTCCATTCCTTTTGTAATTTAGTCTAGAAATATTTTAGAAAGCAGACTGAAATGTCGTAGTTCAATCCACAACCAAAAAAAGAGAGATGATCTGTGAAATGGAGGCATTTGGGATGGAAAAGGTGTTTAGTACAGTACAGTATATACACTGCTATTTGTTTTCACAGGCTTTCCTGTGTCGCTGTTTAATTTATTCTGCCTAATTACAAAAACTGTACCTTACCTTTTCAGACCAAAGATTTGGTTGGTTCTATATAAACTAATCTATAAAAGCATGAACCCATCTCTTAAATCTCCGTTTCTCTGTAATTACGAAGATCCAAAGTGTTCTATTTATTTTCCTTCGTCCTGCACTTTGCCCTACAGTATAGTGATGAGTTTAATTAGAAAGAACCAAAAAAATGCATGTTGATAACTTTAATTAAGACTAATGCTAGTGAGAGTCTCTCACAGTGCACTAACAAGTAGCCTGAAGCCAATAGATATAAGGAAAGTTTTGCTAGGAGTTACAAACCTTCACCTCTTCTGTACTGGGGATAGTTCCCTATCATTTCTTGCCTCCATTTGAATATCTGAAAAATCTAAGTCTTCTACATGATACTGAGAAGACAACAGGAGAACATTAAAATTCTAACAGAATCCAGCCATCATCTGTCGTCAAGAACCTGGGTGCCATTAGAGCCCCCTGCATGAAGTACAGTATATGTTATTATGGCATTTTATTTCTACTTTACCCTAAATAAAAATGTGAAAACATTTTGCAGTACCATTTATAATTCAACCAATTTCTGAAATTGCTGCAGTTCTCCGTTTCATTTTCCTGTCACTATCTGTTAGGATGTTTTGACTGGTCTTGGTGTAAATTGCAATCATATAGGTGAAGTGACACTGGCTCTTTTTTCTTCTGAAATATTAAAATGCCTGGTTTTCTATCTTGGGCACTTTCAGTAAAATTTTGCTTTGTTAAAATTTAGCTTTTTGTCCTACAGTATGTGGACATCATTGTGCTGGAAATCATTTGGGAGTGGACATATTCATGTGCTGTATTTTCATATACAGATGCAGCCATTCAAAATGCGCGGGCGATACCGCATTATTTTCCGGTATGCTGTACGCAGTCTACCGCAAGCTACCGGTAAATACCGCGAGTTACCGGTAAATACCGCTAGCAAAATAATAGTATCCGGAATTTCCGCAAGGTGGAGCTAATAAAGCTCAACCTCTCATGTTTGAGCTGTAGCCATCAAAGTCTTTAACGAAGATATTAATAATAGTATTAATAATAAATGACCTTGGACAAGCTGTAAACTCAAAGTATTGCCCTGGTCCACATTCTTTTTTTCATTGACCGTCTTTGTAAAAGTAACGCCACAGCATTTCGCAATCACGCATTTTTTTCCAATCATGCAAAGTACAGTGATTCACCATGCCTTTCACATGCTCATAAAAGAGATTGATTTAGGGACATAAACATATTACCGTATGCAAACTGTACTGTATACAGTATGTATATGTATATTTAATGTCTTAACTGTGCCCGTTTAAGTATTGAATATTCATATCTAATTTTACCACTGAAGGGAAATCTTAGTAGCTGAGCATAAAAACAATAGGAGCATACTGCAACGCGTGTGAAGGCCATAAACGATATTAATTTTGGAACATAAACATACAGTATATGGCTGGTCTCGGTACTTTAAAGAAAACATACACGAAACATGGTTTCATTATGACCAGAATCTTGAGATATTTTTAACTTGATTTACAGTATTTGAGAGGTATGTCTTAACACCGATACTACAGTGCTTAAGTACTACTCACGTATATGTTTCTAGGTTTATATTATGCATTTCATACGGTCAAATTACTTTTGAGCAACTAATAAGAAGCGCGAAACGGTATGCGTTTTACTTTCGTTTCGTGCTGGGACCCGTGGATTGATTAGAGATATCAAGTACATACAAGTCATTTTTTAAATGTTGTAGTTCGTCTTGAAAAAATGTTACGAGTACATCATCTATCAACAATTACACAGGTTCTGTTTCCATATTGCGGATTTTGGTTACGTAATATTATTTTCTAGATTTCACGTTGTGAATATATGATTTGGGCAAACAGAGCCGCAAAGAAGTACATTATGGGTTGTTGTTTTTTTTTGCAGTTTTATCTAGAACAAGCGATGCTTAAACCTTTGTCTGATTCTTGTGAAACTATCCACACGACAGTTACAGTACCTAGGAGTTGACTTCAGTGATGTCACTGATGGGATGTTTCTAAAAATCCATCCTCTGTAAAACGTCTTCTCTAGTTGTCCTGCATATGTATTCGCTAATGAAGCTGTGTGTTCTGAGCCTGGATCTCTACATTTCTGTATGAACCACCTTAGAGGGCTAAAGACAGCTTGTGTTTAAATTGAGTGTAAGGCAATTTATGCTTCTAAAGTCATGGTCAGCATTTTTGTACTGTGCTGTAAACTTGTTCTGTGCCTAGTCACATTATTTTATAGCGTTTTCATAGCGTTATCAAATCTGGTGGCGCTGTGTTAGTTTCCTGACTCCCATGTCACATGGTCTGTGATTGTAACCTGTAATACCGGTTTAATTCGTCACAGCCAGCACTCCGGTTGTAAAGTAGAAGCAGGCGAGATTTCCAGCGAAAAACACCTCCCCCTTCTTCAGGTGTGAGGGTCTTCTGCTCAGAATGAAACGCTAAAATGTAATGTAGGCTCTGAATGGGTTCTGACTTGCTTTAACAAAATATGTTTACAAATCCTTTCACCTGGCATTTTCGTAGTTAGAAATTATGGAACGCTCTGTTAAAAGCAAGGGAGTTTTTATGTCCGTTGCAGTTCTTTTGCAACATGAATATAATTATATCGTTATTAATTTCTTGAGATACGCGATTCCATATTATATTCCCTTTTAATCAAATTCTAAAAGTATGCTTGTTGACTCCGGTATCGCGTTAGTTAAAGACTTCGATGCTTAAAATGTTTAGGAGAAATGGAATACTGGTGTGTATGTTTTCTTTAAAGTACCGAGACCAGCCATATACTGTATGTTTAAGTTCCAAAATTAATATCGTTTATGGACTTCACACGCGTTGCAGTATGCTCCTATTCTTTTTATGCTCAGGCACTAAGTAAAAGGAGATGCTTCATATTGCTTGACTAATTTTAAAAACTAAGTTAGAAATGCAGACGCTCCCTCGGTGCGCTGCTCTGGTGCGCCGGCTCTTACACAGTGCCTGTCTGCCGTAAGCGTTACAATATACATACCCAACACTGCTTGTACCCATCTGTCATGCAAATAAAACACCTTGAATTGAATTGAATTGAGGGGAGAGGGGGGAATACTAAAGGCAATACTGGCTCAATACCCTCGATGGGCTTTGACGTGCTAATGCGTTGGTTTAACAGTCCGGGTGTGGCAGGCTTCCAATGTCAACTCGACTCGATTGGAAGACAATGAACGTATTTTGTGATATTTAGAAATATAAATTTGTTTGGTGCGAGTGAGGTTTTATTTAATCTCTGACCAAGGGAAACGTTTCATTTTTTCAAAGAAATGTTTGTTAAAAAATAAAGTCATAGTTCTATGGGATTCAATCACAGACCATGTGACAAGGGAGTCAGGAAACTACTCTAACACACAGCGCCACCGGATTTAATAACGCAATAAAAACGCTATAAAATAATGTGACTAGGCACAGAAAAAGTTTACAGCACAGTACAATAATAAATGCTGACCATGACTTTAGAAGCATAAATTACCTTACACTCAATTTAAACACAAGCTGTCTTTCTGTATGAACCTCTAAGCTGGTTCATACAGAAAATGTAGAAATGCATTAGCCTGATTATGATTAAAAAACACATAATTAAACACGCGTTTGCGATTTAAATCAGAACACGATTTAAATCAATATAAATGTTTATATTGTAACGCATACTGTCCAGCCTCCATTTCTCTATAAAAATTTACTCTGTTGCACACACACACACAATAGAAGGAGGAACCGCTGTCAGAAGGGAAGATATGTTCAAAATATCGCAAATATCGTTCATGTTGCGATATTTTGAAATATAAAAGTCAATTTATTGTCCATAATATCGCTATTCTATTTTTTCGAAGAAATGTTTGTTAAAAGAAAAGTCCGGCACCAGCTGGATTCGATCACACAACCTCCCAGTTGCTAGTCACGCACCTAGACCAGTCGGCTAGAAGACAGCTCGCATGAACAGGCAGGCGAAAAAGCCCTACACAGCCCTGTCGCAGCACACGAATACCGTTATTAAATTCTTTAGATACGCGATTCCATATTATATTCCCTTTTAATCAAATTCTAAAAGTATGCTTGTTGAATCCGGTATCATGTTAGTTAAAGACTTCAAAGCTTAAAATGTTTAGGGAGAAATGGAATACTGGTGTGTATTTTTTTCTTTAAAGTACCAAGACCAGCTACAGTATATACTGTATGTTTATGTTCCAAAATTAATATCGTTTATGGCCTTCACACGCGTTACAGTATGCTCCTATTCTTTTTATGCTCAGCTACTAAGATTTCCCTTCAGTGGTAAAATTCAATATCTACAACGGGCACAGCAAAGACGTTTTTACTGTAAGTCTTTCTACGACAGACCAACGGACCACGAGTGCCCCTGTCGGTCAACCAATCACGTACTGCGGTGCCACGCGTCATCTTGCGTCATACTGAGCGACGTCACCTGCGGTACGTGTCTGTGACGCGCACTTTGAATGGCTGCATCTGTACATACTGCATACATCTTTTAAAAACTATTTCTTTCAAATGTTAAATAATTGCATAAGTTTTCAAAATCAAAATCCAAAATAAACAAATCTAAACAAAAAACACTATAAATTTGATAATTCACTCAAAAAAGGATTTAAATAAGAGAATAGGTTTAATCTGAAATATTTATCTCCGAGATAAAATTACATTTTTTAATGGGTAAAAATCTCAAACTGCAAATGGCTTTACAGTAGAATGGAGTTTTATCACTATTTTACATAAATTCTATTTCGGGTGGGTACATGACTGAAATTAAAATAAAAAATCACACTAATGGACTCAGAAAATATATTTCTATGGATGCTACCATTTAAAACTAGAAAGATACAAATAAACTATCACTAAGGCTTTGGCTGCATAGAGTAAGGTGTACTGCTCTACAGCATGTAGAGCATGGGTGAGATGTGTAGAAATGATGAGCCACTGCCATTTTTATATATAAAAATATTTATGAGTTTTTTTATTTTAAGGTGCTTATGATTATAGCAAAGTAAGATTTGTTTTAATATCTTACTTTTTTAAGTATCCATTTGAATATACATTCAAGATCTGCATCAGTGAATATACTGTACCAGAATGCTAACTTTTGGACGAGAAATGTACTACTTTTGGCCCTAGAACAGTAGGATATGCTTTCAAGCTCTTATTGTCTGTTTGCCAGGAAATAGGTGATCCAAGATACTGACCAAATGGATTTTCATCTGTTCAGCAACCTCAGTGGATTTTAATACATGCTTTCCTGAGGAAATGTTTATTTTTATCCAGTCTTTTTATCCTGTCTTACAGAACTGTGAAAAATTGTCCATTCATGACAATTGCAATTTAATGTAAATCAAGACAAAATGAAGAAAAGCATAATAAATAGCTTAAATAGGGCACACTTCTTTGTGACTAATGCTTAGGAATTTTGTTGTGATCATATTTTAGTCTCAGATTATAAATGATTACATCAATATACTGTATATGCATTACGCTAGCGGGCTTTTAATGTCCCTAGTCCTAAGAAAATTGCAGCTTGACCATTTCTCTTGTAATGTCTGTCGTAATAACTTGATTGCCAGGGATGATAAATTATTGGCTTTAGTAGTGCAGAGAGCAAGTGCACTAAATTAATTATTATTCTTAACCTAATTAAGATGCAACTGTACACAACTGTTTCTGAAATGCCAAAGTGTACAGTGGTAATCTGAAGAAATCTAGCCAGTCAGTCAGCCAGTAATATTGTCATTCTGATATTGATTTTAATATTCAGTATGCACCATAACCAGACTTGACCTGTGCTCAGGGCTCTTGAAAGATAAACAGGTTTCAGAAACTGGTTTCATTGTATTTATATGCTGATTACTATCATCACTTTTTTTGAGGTTCCATGTGATTTTATTATGTGGTATCATTCATAGACTACATACTGTAGCTTCATACATTTTGTATCAAATCCCTTCTGATGCATAGGACCTTATCTAAATAGCAAAGTTCAGAAAAATCACATCCTGAAGACTAGCTGAATAGACTTATCCACATGAAAACTATTCTTTTTTAAATAAAATTAAGATATTTAACATGAATCTCTAACCAAAGTGTTAGTTCTCTGTGTAACATTTAGCCCTTGCAAAGCTAGGTACTTTTAGCCTGCTGTCATTAATAAATAAATGCACATCTTACATTAATAAATTACACAATGGTGGTGATCTGTAAACCATGAATCAGCACTTTATTTATGGAGCATGAATGTATGAGTCATATCACCCCATTACACAATGTAGGTAAGGGAAGAATAAGTGTGTTTGTAATATTTTAAAACAAAAGAACCCTTTGGCTATTTATAAATTAGATAGCACTTAATTTGAATGTTGCTGCTTAATGGCTTCTTAATCTTTTCATAACTGTTACAAAAGATGTTCTAAACATATTCATAATGTCTTATTACTTACTAAGTACTTAATTAACATGTGATGGACAACCCCTGTATAAAGGCTGGATAGGCTTCCAAACAGCTAATAATACTCAGAAATTCTCACTTACAAGGCATATATTGAATATTTACTAACACTTGGTAAGCTGTATTTCAGTAAGAATTTAGTACAATTTTCCTTACAGGTTTATTCTGTTCTAATATGTTACTGGTTTATTTTTCAATGCATTAAATAATCCCAATACAGAGAAAAATCTTATTTAAATCAAACAAAAGTCAGTTTTACTAAACATAATATCAATTGCTTTGTCAATTATTTTTTTTCCTCCCATTTAAGGATTTGCTGTGGTACTACCTAAAAAACAGATATTTGCAAGGTCACTTACACATCAGATAAAACTGTTCAAGTAGATACTGTATCCCACTGTGTTCAAGTAGGCATCCCATTGAATGTACAGATAATGGCTTCCATACAGCCCAGCATGGCAGTTCTGCATGTTTGCTGGTGATTAAGTTGGGTAAGGTTGCTATAAAGGGAAAGCTTTGCTTTTTCATGTCATTAACTGGAAAAGAAGACCTATATGCTGGCTGACCAAACTGTTTGCTGTACTCACCTCCTTTCGATGAGACTGTACATTACAGCATTAAAAGTTTAAAACACCTACAACAAATATTGATGTGTCAGTGACAGTGCAGAATATACTGTATGCTGCAGATGAGCTGTGTGACAATTTGGATTGCTGATTTTCCTCTCTTTCACAAACTGAACATAATTTCTTTATGCGAAAACAGTATTTGCATTTTTTAAACAAATTTATTTAGGCGTATTCAATAAGAGAGAATGAACAGAACATGTGCCTGAAAATGAATTAGCCTGATTCCACCCAGCTTTAGCCTGTTCAAAATATCATTTTTGACTCCATATGAATTCACCACAATTTATATGCTCCACATCTGGTTAAAACATATTCAAAACAGAAATAATACCTTCTTGCACACACAGAAGAAGCGGTTGATCTGTAGTGAATCTGTAGTAATATCACGTTCCTGTAGTGAATTTCCTACTTTTCTAGATATTCTGTTGTACTGTATGTTAGTGAATGTTTCTGTGACTGTTCAATGGGTAACAACAAAATAAGATGAAAAGTTATGTGGATTCATAGCAGTGATGAATTACCACATGCTTTTTCATTTATTTTATTTGAATGACTGCATACCTGATTTGCGTGCTATAATTATTACTAAACAAAAAGCTGTTTGGGCTGGTACAGAAAACACGGCAAATAAAAACTGTAAAAACAAGAGTAAGAAGCTAAAAAGAAGAAAATGTGGCAGATAAACCTTTGTTTTTACCAATCAATGTTTATCACTGTAAAGTGAGCCTACTGCAGTGCTGTTGAACTATTCGCTCTTATGAGCATCCACTGCACAAGGATAGTTTGGATAGAGAAGATACTGTATGCTGCTCTTTTAGATTAAGAAGGTTGTGCATTCAGAATTTTGCTTGTCTCATATGTTAGAAATATATGGACCTTATTGTCAACAACAAAGATGTTTCCATGTGTAACCATTTTTTATGGTCAGACAGATATTTGATGTTGTGAGAGAATGGATGTATATTTCTAGAACAAAGTCCTTTTTATGCTTGTATTATTCTTAAAGTAGGTTAGGCTGCATTTGAGGAGCATCCTACCACAAGAGTAAGGCAAGTAAAGTTCTTTTATGTGTTTTTTCCCTCTTGATCTTTTTTCCAGAAAAAAAGCCTATAGCTCTGTTCAGAAACCAAGTTACACCAGGAGCAGGTTCTTCCTTTAAAAAATAAGTAAAAAGGTAGACATAAACACTAATTTAAAAGGCAGAGGATAACATAGGTGGAACAGGAGCAAGAGAGACTAATTTAATGAGTTAATGAATCATTTTTCCTCTCCGGTCTGTTCAGTGGTACTGTATTCAGTCAAAGTAACCCAGATCTGTTGAACAGGATCTAATTTTTTTTTATCATCACTTTAACTGTGTTTGGTTTGTGCAATTTAAACAAAATGAACCTGAGTAACGATTTTCTGACACCTTGACAGGGGGGCCTTGGCTTGCTCGGGACCATTGAGCTATTTTAGGTGCGAATGAGGGGGAGAGAGATCTGTGTATCTGTGAGCATCTGGGGCATAATGTCTGTCTGGCCTACTTTCTATGACCTTCGGCTGGGGTGGTAAAGACACTGCAGTGGAGTGCTGCACAGCAGGAGGCTAGCAGGAGGGTGTCTGTTTTGAGATACCTTTACCATTTACCATTTGTTTACATTAGGGCATCATTTTTCTTCATGCAGGCCGCTTTTTGTTTCTTTATTTTTCGACAATTTTACCTTCATCCCAAATCATGTAATTGCTTCCATGAAAATGTATTTCATAAAGCAAGCACTATTTGTAGTCTGTACCAAAGAATTGCATTACTACAGTGGGTAAGCTGTTCTGTAATTCACTGTCCCATAGCCTTATTTTTACATTGATTCATTCATTGTTCCATGGGTCTGAAAAGTTGCTAAAATTGCATTCAGTGTGTTAAACCAATACTGTATATCTCGAGTTTTCAAGTCAAGCGAATAGCATAATCAAGGACAGGACTTTTTAATGTAATAAACGTTTTGTATCAGCCTCCTTCTATTTGTTCTATTCTTCGAAGCAACATGTTTTGAAATATATAATTACTGTACAGTACATGTTTTTTTTAATACTGGGAATATTTCTTCTTAGAATTTATTCCCTCTCTTATAGTCATTTCTTCGATTTTATAATCTGAGTTTAAAATGAAGACTAACACTGATTTGTTGACTCTTTGCTATATTCATGTTGTGTACTGTAGTTGTATGCCCCCTTTTTGTCCAAATTGCTGAATGTTTCTTTGTACTATGATAAAGCACTCTTTACCTTTAAACATGCTAGCTTAAGAATATTACTAAAATCCCTCTTTTTATAACACTATACACAGCAATTATATACTAATTTATTTGTGTACCAAAACTTCTGGAACACGTTGCTTGCATTCATTCAGTTAGAAAAGATTTTGTCAAGAAATATTCCTATTTGTATTTCATCCAGAACATGACACAGATTTTTTTTTTTAATTTAGAACTGTACAGTACATGAATATGTTAATGGCTGTTGATTCTCATATTTTCCCAATATTGTATTGCTCAATCTGAGAGCTAACTCAAACACTGAGTTAAGTTGATGGAAACCTCACTCTTAGAATTCCTTAGAGACCCAGTTGGCATTACTGACACTGTTTCTTGCTCTTTTTTATTACTCATATAGGACACAGTTTGCACCACTGTGTAATTGTGCCATGACTGTTATTTATTGTTACTGTGCTTCAGTGGTCAATACTGGACCCTCCCTTTTTTATCATCTGTGTGCTACCCTTAGGTCAAATATTTAATTGATCATATTTAGGAAATACAAGGACATAACAACCTTGTTATGCTCTACCAAGAAGATAGACATTGCAAAGTAAATTTTGGTCAAGAGAGCTGCACATTGATTAATCAAAACTTAGTTGCTGTTCGCAATCTCACAGTCCAGTACTTTTACTCATGCCTTGAGACTCTCACTTTCTGTATTATAAAGCAAAACATAGCAGTTAACTATTGTAAGGATACTACAGTAACTGTAGTCTTTTCATTAAATTATTTCTTACTGATTTATTTATAGTAAATACAGTACATTTCTTAGGAAATTTCTTAGGACAGTCATGTAAAGTCTTTAATTTTTTTCGTTTTTTGTTTTGATTCATCTTGAAAGGATTTTAATATTGAATAAACAATTATGGGAAGTATCGCTAAACAGGGCTCCTGGTGCATTTGGGCACTCTTTTGAGGACCTTTGATATATTTCAGAGCGGATATGTGGGATTACAAAACAGGTCTGGCTGGCCTTGGATGAGGGGAGCTATGGAGCTGGGTGCTAATGCACAAGGAGAAAGGAGACACACCAGCTCACCAACCAGACCTGTTGCTGGACTGCTTTTCTTGAAAATTTTGTTTTGGTAATTGGGGTCCTTGAGATTTGTGTAGTATTCTATGAGTAAGATTTACTTGTGTATAGCTTTTATCTTGGGTCCTTTGTAATGGGTAGGCAAAAATAAAATGGGATATCATGTAGGTTGAATGTCTTCTCCGGTCTGTGCACTGGTGGTTCTGGGAGATAAAAAGATCATGTTGTACTAAATGCTAGTAATGTTAGTGGCTACAAAGCAAAAGCAGTTCTTGGATTTAGGGGTCATTATCTGTGGCATTTACTGTAGGTTGAGAAAGATATATTAAAGCTATACTGAGGTCTGCCATGGGTCCTGCACAGTTACAGTAGGTTGTTCTCTCATCAAATTTACCATGCCCAGTGGTGTTGAGATGCGCTGCTGAGGAACAGGAATGACTCCTGGAGGGATTGGTGGGAGGCATTGGCACCCACAGCAGTGGGGCATTATCTGCCATTGCAGCAGCCCTTCATCTAATGTGAGCACTGTAGACAAACTGGTGAACTGAGAGAAATGTAAAAAGGAAAAAAATGGAAATAAATGAGAAAATCAGCTGGTGCTGTGTCATTGGTCCAAAGGTTGATTATAAAGAATTATAAAGATTATAAAGAAAGGAGAAAAGAAAGACAGAGAAGATAAGAGAAGGGATATGTTAAAAGAAATACTCCATAGTCAAGTGTGAGATGAGAAGAGTGTGTCAGGGGTGAATAGTCCATTGTCTCAGACACTGGTGTCTAGTGTGTGACAAGAAAAAGAAGTTTATACTCTAAGCTGTTTTAGTATCTCAGTTACAATGAGAGATGTGTGTTGTGGGGAGTACTCCATAATCTGAAATTTAAAGTCTCTAAAGTTTAGATAGAAGTGCTATGAGAATAGACTAGGGAAGACCTACAAGAAGAAAAGGTCCACTCAGTCTTTTCTAAAAGGATCCCGGATCGAAATTTCTATTCAAAATTAATGACTGAATGAGTCACTTATAAGACCAAAAATAACATATGGCATGACTAACATTGCCTACTGGATGGGAGTGTCATGGTCGTCTGCCTCCTCTAGAGGGCGCTTCTACCCTTTTCGTATTGCTTCTAGTTTATTACGTAGACCTGTTCATTGTTTCCTGGTTATTATTTAAACCTGGTGCTCCGGAAACTCAGGATTCTGCATTGGAAGATGGACGCCCAGAAGGCCGCCTAACAGTGGGTCCAGGAGAGACCTGACGGCATAGGCTTCACCACTGCGTCCTGACCAGCTGAGTCTGGGGCTCGGAGTGCCTGGCCTCAAAATCCTGTGTTTAATCTCCTGGTTCCTGTTTCTGTCCCTGGTTTTAACCTTGCTATTTGGATGGATCTCCTGGTATCTGGACCCTGAACTGCGCCATAGTTTCCTGCTTTGGACTTCCCTTTTTGAACTTGTTCGCTTGCAGTCCCCCATTGCATATGGATCGCCGTCTGGCACCGCCCTCCTGTTTGTCATCCCATTTATTCCTCACCGTGTTTTCCCTATTGTCCTTCTCCAGTCTCTGTCTCTTCCGGATTATACCGTCTACAAAGGGTCCTTAATTACGCACTACATGGGAGTCAGGACCGGCTTGCCGTTTCAGGAGTAGGTAGTTTCTCATGCTAGCAGTGTCACACTGCACACACTTACCAGATTTATCCATTGTATGGTGAAACTGCAACCAAAGGGCAATTCACATCAAATGTGATTTAAGACAGACTGAAATAAATGCTTTCAGAAATTAACGGCATGTGCCTGAATACTACTTTGCTTTCCCAATTACCCCAAGTAATTTTCATACTACTTGGAAGAAATGCCTATCACTTGACACTGTCTCTGCTTTGTTTTTTATAAAGGCAGTGATTACAAATACTAAAAAAAATACTCTGGATGGGAAATTATTATTAACATTAGTACTAACTTTCAAAATTTAAAAATAATGCCTTTGTGAATGACATTTAAGAAAATATTTCTTAATATTGAACTACAGCATCTCTCTGTATAACATTAGTTTAAAGCTGTTGCATGGAATGCTATTGGTCATTTCAAACATTAGATCAGCTATGCGAAATGGAAAGAGTATAAATTACTTTAATTTTATAAAATGAGGCGGTTTCTTTCTTTTTTATTTGGATATGACTTAAATCCAATCCGATTCTTGTTCAGTATAGTGTGTTATGTTATTTGATAAGTGAAAGTTTGAGTTAACATATTTTTGTAGATTCCCTATCTCAAACTGAGATTAACATCAGTCTTAAATCCATTTTGCACAACTATATTTTTCCTTCTTTCTACTATTAATATAGCTTGATTGATGCCATTATCAAAGAAGACTTACATAAGATACTTCACTGCACTAATAGTGATTATGTTTCATAGGTAAACACGTTATATACTGTGAAATCTAAAGTGATGTAATACAGCTAATTTCATATTACAACCTGATAAAAATAAAAAATAGCACACAACACTGTATAGCATCAGTAATAAAGCAATATCAATTTTTTAAACAAAAAATACAGTAATTCATTTTTATTATAAACCCATCCTTAGCTGAATACAAATTTGAAGTCACAGTTGTTATGTTGAGCTGCTCATCAGAAGGGCAGAGGCAGGCCAGGAAGTGTTCCGGACCCAAGAACTCAGGAATGGGGCTGAGTAGTTGGCCTGCACCTGGAACCCAACAGACCTCAGGGTGGTCCACCAGGTGGCACATCAGATAGTGACTGATCAAAGTGTGCATCCTTCATGGGGGTCTCCTCAAGAGACCAGGCCAGATGCGCACTGTCAGCAGACTATGGAGGCGTACCAGGGACTGGGCCAATCAGGGCACTCACTGGGGTCCCAGTCCGGTGCAGAGTCCCAGGGAGAAGACAAAGCTGGCCAGGAATGGAGGCAGGCAGGGAGAAGCAGAGTTTCAGGGAGTTACAAGCAGGGCTGGAGTTCCGGTTAAGGCAGGATGCAGGGCTGTAGTGCAGGAAGGGGAGGACCATCAGAGCTTGCAGTTGTGCAGCGCTGAACTACCAGGCCCCCAGCTAGCTGCAGCACCCCATAAGAACTACGAGTACAGTATGAGTTCTCCTCTTCCCCACCAATGCACACACCAAGTAGGGGGAAGTGCCAAGCCCACTGAGAGGAAAATGCAGTGCATGAACCATGAGCACCTCACGCCCAAAGCAAGACAATTCCAGTGCAATGTGGGCTCCAAAGGAATAGAAGTGTGCATGCTGACAGCAGGCAGCTGCTGCACCACACTCATACCTCTACTCAACGCTGCTAACAGCCAAAGGGTCAGCCACCAGTGGCAGAATGCAGGCTTGAGCATTGGGGGACAACACAGCATAGGATGGGTTGCCCACTCAGAGTCCAGCTGGGCCAGGATATGGGCAGGCAACAGGGAAAGTCCAGGCTGGTGGTGCATAAGTGTAGTGCAGGATGAGGACTGAAATAGCCTTGGGGAGAGGATTGAGTCTCTCTGCACTACCACACAGTGATTGCTTGTTCCAAAGCTATGAATGTGTGAATTTAAAGTCTTATTTTTCCATCATGTTCTCTTGATTTTGTTCTATGATTACAATATTAACATTTGCAACAGGTTATACCATTTTTTAAACCCTGAACAATGTTTTTGTGGTTTTAAGAAGACTCTTCATTAAAATGTTTTTTTTTCCCCAAAATAAATGCATATTAATAAAATAAATAATTTCTGTTACACTTTATTGACATGTATTGTAGCATAAGATATTGGATATTGCAGGTATAACATTAATGGTCTCATCTCATTCATAATTCAGCAGTGTGAGTAGCTATTGTGAAGGTGTGCATAAATACTTGCATAAATATTAAGTTTGCATATGGCTTAGAACACACTCTACTATATGTCATGACAAACAACCACTTACGTTCACAGGAAAAATACATTGAGGAAGTACCAATAATCTACATTTATAATGCATTTCACATTATAATGCAGAGCCAGGACAGCCAGGAATTTATGTAAGAACCTAAAAGCTAACAAGCAAAACCCACTCTGTAACATGTGCTCTTGAATAACATTAATAGCTGCCTTGTGTGTGCTATTAAACAGTACTACTGAACAAAGATACAGTAGTTGTACTGTAGATGAAAAGTGATCAAACAAGTAAGTTCAATTCAACTTATTTCAATTTATTTTGATATAGCGCCTTTCACAACAAGGTTGCCCTAAG
This sequence comes from Atractosteus spatula, assembly GCF_055471065.1. Lineage (NCBI taxonomy): Eukaryota > Metazoa > Chordata > Actinopteri > Semionotiformes > Lepisosteidae > Atractosteus > Atractosteus spatula. The sequence continues at coordinate 30,923,024 of NC_142712.1, forward strand.
GTGCTTAACAAAGCAAGTGACCATAAATGTTGTGAATACATGTATTAATTTCTCTTGAGTGTCTTGAGTGGAGAGAAACTACCTTTGTTTTGCAATATTTCTTAACTGTAGGAACCATGTTTTCCATACTGTTTTAACATGAGAGTTAAACGAGAGCCTTGTGTCTAATATGACACCTAGGTTACATGCTGAGTCTTTGAGGCAAAATTTTAAATCCTCTGAGTTACAGTATGTGCTGAAGTTACAGTAGTCCTATCAGTATTGTTGCCTCCAACCAACAGAACCTTGAGTAACAAAAAGTTTTCACACATCCAAGTCTTTACTTCAGTAATGCAATTAACTAAAGTGATAATAGATGAGTTGTCATTAGGTGTAAACGAAATGTATATTTGAATGTCATCAGCATATGAATGAAAGTTAATATTATGTTTTTGTATTATAACTACTGTAACTAGCGGCATCATGTACAGAGAGAACAATATTGGTCCCAGCACTGATCCCTGTGGTACCCCAAATTGAAATGGTGACATTGACGAAGCAGTACAATTATTAGATATTTGAACATAATGAAAATTATTAGTTAAACATGAAGTAAACCACTTAAGGACGGTTCCACATAAGCCAACCTCAAATTCAAGCCTGTGTAACAAAACAGTTATAAAAGTAAGTTATAAAATTGTCCGACAGCATTACCTTATGTTTCAACTAATGCTGATGCTTTAAGCAGTACCAGTTTTATAATGTTGAATAACCTCTTTTTGAATAGTGTTTCAATTTCATCTGTTGTATTTAGTGCCTTGCAAAAAATATTCATGCTTTTCCAATGATGTTCCATTTTGTTGAATGAATTTTGAAATGCATGCAAATGCTAAAAAGTGAATATTTTTAATTAAAACTTGAATGCTCAAATTGAATACTTTTAAGGGTGAAAGGCTATAGATGTCAGATAAACTGCAAATAACTAAAATATGTTGATTGCATAAATATTTATTCCTTTTACTGCATTGACTCCTGAAGCTTCTTTGGTGCCCGTAGTATTGCAGTGACATTGAGGAAGGAGTTTTTTTCCCCAATATTGCCCTTCAATCACAGGAAAATATGTAGCAACAGTGTGGCCCTCCAGCCAGAGTTGGGAAAGAATAATATTCAGCAGTAATACTGCCCTTTGAACTGGAGCTGAGGAATTGGCGATTTTGTTCATCAAAACCAAGGTTAACAGTAGGAAAAAAGTAGACTTTTTTAAACCTAAAATTCTTCCTGTGATCCAGTAATGCTACGTTCAGATAATCCACACCAGCTTATTTATATCAGAAAAAAAATGTTTATATGTCAAGAGTTTATTATCAGTGCTGGATGTTCATTACAATAGAGAGCAAATAAAATACATATATTTTTAACATGGCTAAATTTTTCAGGTAGTGTCTGTTAAGATTAACAGATGAAGAGAGATCTGTTCCTTTAATTTATTGAACAGAAGGTAGCTTTTACAGGCTGAGGAACTGCAAGGGAGATGTCATAATATGAATGCTGCAGTTGCTGTTTTTCCCTTAGCGTTGGCAGCTCAGTTAAGCCTATTCATGAAATTGTTCCAGAATGCCTTTTGAAAACAAATGCCAAAATAGAAAATGTTTTCAATTAGTTTATGTCTATAAATATCTATCTCTCTGTACCTAATGCAGAGAAAATATGTACTTTCAAAACATTACCTCAGACAATTATCTTAATTCAACCTTTAAAGTGAAGTTGAGGATTTTAATTGCACTTTTTATCATGTGGCAGACAGGTGGCACGAAGAGCACCATCCTCAATCAGGGAAATAATTAAATTCTGTTCTGAGTGTTTTTTAATTTAATTGATGTGTAAAGCGTTTTTAACCCCACAGAAAGAAACAGTACCTTTGGTTGAGGATTAACACAAATTAGGTGTCAGGAACTAGGGTGGATTGCACAATATTACAGCACAACATTCACAGCTTTGTAAACATATTATTTCTAGTAGCATTATGTTTCTGTCACTATTTCCTTTTTTTTCCATCCGATCCAGCAGATCAAAGGTACATTATCTGTAAATGTCTGCAAGACAATCATTGTAAATGCTTGTTTCATTCTTTATGGGAGAACTGGAGATTAGAGAAGCCCTAATTTGATTCTTTGAGACAATGGTGAGGTGCTGAAAAAATCCATAACAAGTTATTTTGCCAATTGTAAAAGTCAAACAGTGTCATGTCAGGGCACAGAGTGTCTACATTGTTAGACTGGGTCAAAACATGATGCAGAAAAAGGAGCACCTAGGCATCAGGGAGCATTGATCTGGGTGATTTTAGTTGAATTCTTGTTTTGGGCTAGAAAACGAAACTGCTGGCTGCAGGATTTTTCACTGTATTTAAAAGGCCAAGGAGAAGGGAAGTCACTGACCAGAAGGTGCTTTACAGAACTGCAGTCTTTGCAAGGTGGTCAAGGTCCCCGATCATGGTCAGCCTGTCTGATAGGTAGCATACGGTAGTTTGGACGAATGGGAAGACAAATGGAAATCCTAGTTTTGATAGATTTTGATAGGTGTTTTTGGTCCCTAACTTGAAAGATATTATTTTTTAAATCTTGAAGTAAAATATGCAGGAGAAGGAGCCAACTTTGAGCTGTTGCAGAGCTCCCCTAAGAAAGAAGACCTCATCAGTTACAAAACTGGTAACCTGTGGCTTTACTATATGCTGAATATAACAACAACCTTCAAAAAATATCATACATATGGCATCTCCATTCATACTGATGAATTTTTTTATGTATATTTTTTAACATTCTTGCCATATCAGTGAATATACAGTATATACTGTAGTTTTACTGTAAGTGATGAAAAAAGTATGAATATCAATATTGATCTTTTCTGTCTTTATGAGGAAAAAGCTGAACACAGGGCTGACCACGAGCATCTTTATAAAATGTTACATTTGTTAGGTTTTAGGTTAGTTTTTATGTCCTATGTGAAGCTTTTATAATGTGTTGAATTTTTCAAAGTAATAATGTGCTTTGGTCATGATAGCATCCTTCGCCTAGTGGCTGCCATGGGAAACTTGCACATTCTCAGGAGGGCTCATGGTTTTCCAGGGTTTTGCTGCTCTGACCGGATCGTGTTTTTGTGATCCAGCTCCTTATTCAATTCCCACTTTTCTCTATATTGTTGAGGCGCCACTTTGATGGCACTTCAGCTTTTTTTCCACAAGCACCCTTTTACTTGCCATTCTGTCTCACAAAACTTTTTTGTTTGCTAAGCTAGACCGTCCTGTCTTCACTTACTGTATGTTGCAGCCCCATAACTGTCCTGCAACCAGTTTCTCCATTTTTTATAAGGCTCTGCATACTAGAGCCTGTCTTTTTATTTTTCTCTTTTTTTGTTCAGGGCACTCATTATTTGGTTTCTCTGTACCCCTGTATTTTTTCTGGACACTCACTATCCGGGTGTTCTTTTATTTTTCTGCCCTTGCTCTGCGCAGTAGTTTTCAGCTCCAGCGTTGTGTGGTAAACCAGCCTCTGCTCCACCGTTACCCAGTCAGCCTTCCCTCAGCGGGGGTGTCTCAGAAGCCTTGAGTCTGTCCTAGCCGTTCAGCTCCTTTCCCTGTTTTCTAACCAGCGGATTCTGTATGGCAGCATCCCGGTTTCCAATCTTCGCTCTGTGCTCCAGCCTCTGCTCCAGCATCGCCAGGAAGCCCTTAGCCAGCTCTGGGCATCAGCTGGCGCATCGGCTCCAGCTCCTAGCCTGCACCCCAAATCACCTGAGGCAGCAGTTTCTATTCTAGCCAGCACCTTTAATCTTCACTTCTCTTTTCACTGTTCATCGCCTTGACCCTCGTGTTTGCCAGTCTGTACCCCTGTTTTTTTGAGGGCTGCTTTTCTAAGCTTGTTTGGTTTCTTTTTCAGGGGTCTCAATATTCAGGTCCCTTCCATACCTGAGACTCCCTTTCTCCCAGGCTGTATTTAGCAGCCTTTCTTTTCAGATAGCCCGGCTTCTCCTGGGATTGACACTTCTCCCCCATTACTGACAGGCCTGGGCTGATAAACCCCACTGGTCAGTAATTAAGTCTCATAATCACCTTTCACTTTTCACTCTCCAGTCTCTTGCACTTGGGTTCTGACAAATCACCATGTGTGTGGCTGTATCCAGCCACGGCATTACAACTTCATAGGACTTTCTGAGTAAGCAGAGAGAATTCTGAAGGGTGTCCACCCTCTCATTGATTGTACCTTTTTAAAACAGTCTGAGCAATAAGTGTGTTCATTGCACCACATGTTTTTGAATCTTAACAGCCTATTGTGATCTTATTATAAGATATTCTTATATGCATTATAACAATACACCGGCCCTTTAACTCTGTTTTCCCACATTTGAAAAGGATTTCTCATCCTAAATTACATGGAATAAATGTGAGCCTTTACTAGTGGATGCCTCATGAGTAATTGGACCCTTGCTGCTTCCTATGTAGTTACAGTATAACAGGCTGGGAATTGTGTGAATTATGTTTAGTGTGTGGGAGTTAGATGTACAACCTCACCAGAAATCAGATAGCTCTAATTTAGAAGAGCAACATATCTTCAGTGGAACTGGTGTAGTGTAAAGCTGCAGCAATTCTAAAGTATCATGAGTGTCCCAACTCCAGGTGAACCTGAAAACGAGTCAGGAAAAATAAAAATCAATTCGTATGGTCTTTGTGCGGAATGAACAGCTGCAATGTACAGTGCCACCAGCATACAGGAAACAATCTTAACCTTAAAGAAGGTCAAAACTTTCTTTTGCTATGAAGAAGCACTATGAAGACTTTTTCAATATTTGCAGCGGATAACCAATGGTGCAGTGCCCAAGGTCAGACAAAAACCAGCCACATGCAGAGCAAAAAAATTCACCAGCTTTTACCACTACTTTAGTAGATGTAAAGCACAAAAGCACAGAACCTTGTTACTAGACACTAACAGATAGGTACCTATTATGAGACATAGATTCTAGGCTTCATAGTGATACAGTGGTTACCATTGCTGCTTCACAGCTTTAGATTCCTAGGGGTTCCTGGGGTGCTATCTGCATTGACTTTGTATGTTCTTCCTGTGTTTGCATGGATTTCCTCCTGGTACTCAGGTTTCTTCCCACAGTCGAAATAAATGCTAGTAGGTTAGCTGGCTTTTGTAAAATTGGAACTGGAGTGAGTGTGTGCAGGTTTGTCTATGGGTGCATTGTAATGGACTGGCATTCTATCCAGGGAGTATCCCACCTTGACCCATAGCTTGCCGGGTTAATTTCAGTCTCCCCCATGAGCCTGTACTGGATAAAGTGGTTTAAAAAGAGATGAATGGGTGGCATAGATTCCATTAGACAATGTAGCAGGTGGATATTTTCTATATCAAGTGAATGCTATCATTTCTGATACTACTGCTGTCACAATGTATGTGAAAGGCAAAGAGATGCAGATAGAGGTAGACACAAGTACTTCAGCTACTGTGTAGGGCACACGTATGAATACTTCAACAAAGGTAGTTGGCAATTAAAACTAGAACACATTGTCACAACTTGGAGAACACACCAAGAGAGCTCATTGAAATGAAAAGTGTTATTACTGTTCCTTTTTGCTGCAAGATACAAGTAGGCCAGCTGCACATTCTGGTTATAAAATGATGGGGTGATTCTTTTAGGCTACATTAAATAAAATTAGATTGAACAAAAGTCTAAATTATGCTGAAATTCAAGAGGTCTTGCCGAAATATCAAAGAATTTGTAGTACAATATCTAGGACAATTGCAATGTATGCAAGCTAAAATGTAGAGTGATCCCTAGGTAATATCACACTTCTTCAAGCCTAGATCAAAGTTCCATTCATTAAAGGTGTGAGTTGAAGCTGAATTGTATAGACTGCAAAACCTGGAAAAAATTCAACTCATTGTTATATTTTTCAAGTCTAAATAATTATCCAAACACATATTTATTTTAGCATTGCATCTGACTGTGAACAGTGAAGACAGACTTTTTTTTTGCATTTCTCCATTTGCTTCAGCTACCATCCCACAGGCACATACTATATTTCTGGTCATTTTACTGACAAGATCAGACTGACCGGACAGGGTTTTACTTCACCAGATGTACTTAGTCTGGAACTACTACCCAGTGCCACTGTAAAAGTTACAATCCAATTGTCTCTAATCTTAAAAGACTGTTAGCTTATTAATATTTCATCAAATAATTTTCTTCCACCCCGAAGCTAAGGGACAATCTATGCATATAATGGACACTCCATTGTGAAACTCAACTATAAATGAAAGGTTTCTCAGTAGAATTCTGCTCTGTACATTAAAGCTGCTGGCACCTGAAGCAAACCAGTGGCAATATAGCTCACCAGCACCCTGCAAGCATCTTACATTTTTTTAGTTAGTATGGGCCATTGGGGAAATATTTGGAGGGTATGATGAAAAAATAAAATTGCTTCACTTATGCATGCAGAATTGTAAAAAATGACTAAAAGTAAAAACTGGTAAAAACCTCAGAGATTTTATAGGTCATTACTAAATCACCAATTTCTAAAGGATTGAAACAATTTCACTTTTACCTATTAAGCAGTTAATGTTTGGTATAAGTAATGTAAAAACAATGTGGAACTGAAATCTGACTACACAGTATATACCAGAGTTCTGTTAATGGAACAGTACACTTACTTGGTTGATAGAAATAGTTATTTAGATATATATTTACTGTAGATGTTTAATGATCGGAGATTCCTGGTGTACAGTACATGATTTATCTCTCACTAACAGTTTAAAATACCCATAAGTGCTACAACTTTTTATATATTGTATTCATCATCAAGTTGTAAACATAATTTTTTTATAGGTACACCATATAAAAAAGTAACATACAGTATGCACGTATCATATATATGCTACAGTACATACGGAGGCAGGCAGAAAGTGGTAAAGTTTTTATCGCAATTGAAAAACTGTCCTGTCGATCTTCAGACTCAAATGAACAGATTTTTTGTGAGGGTGTGTTACAGTATATCATTTTTATGTATTAAATATTTAGGATTCTTATCTTGTAAATTAACTTGAATATCTGATTGTTTTCATTGTAAGAAAATGATTGCCACTTTATGTATTTATTGTATTTTTCTATAATGGATTTTAATAACATCTTAACTTACTGGAGGAGTGGCAAAGTGTTAAATGTGAATTTAAGTTGACAGCTCTTATACAGTATACTGTATGTACCATATGAATACTGTGCATGGTGATTATATACCCCCCTAGTATGCTTGCACTTATTGTATTCTTTTTTTATTCAGAGAAATACACTTAACACACAAGTATGCAGTTTCCATGTAAATATTGTAACTATGACGCACTTCCTTGGCACTCAAATATGAATGTATTCCATTTGCACCATTTTTCACTTTTTGTCATTCAGCCAAATTTTGTGAGCTCAAAATTGAGAGAAAATTAAAATGTTTGGGAGGATTCCATTAAAATGTATACCATCCAACTCTGTGTCCCAGTATGGTCCGGTATTTATACACCTGTGCTTGGGGTTGCTGTGCTGGAGTTCTTGTTCTAGGTTTGAGCATCATCACACTTTAAAAACAGATGTAGGACTTCTTAAAGTGGCGTTTGTATGCCACTTTCTAAAATTGCTTTGGCTTGACATCTTGTACCTTCACATGCATTGCCAGTCCAGGCTCCCATGAAGCGTAGTTCAGGACCCTATGCAGACGGTATAATCCGTAAAAGGTAAGTGGAGAATGACATTGTAAATTAATTATAAATACTTAACCAGATAAGCAAAAGAAATACCAGACATACTATATACAGAAAATGTACTAAAATTATGGAAGAAATGGGATTCTGAGAGTAGATAAGTATTTACTTTATGTGTGTCTGAGGAGCAAACAGTAAATTAAAATTGCTCCCAAATCACTGACACTGACAGCATGAGATTATAACAACCTTCTGTCATTGTGGCTCAAGAGATACCATATAGATTCTCTGAGGCCAAGAAACGAGAAATCAAAGAAGTCCAAAAATGACATTTGTAGGAGATTGAGGAAAGCTGCAGCCGTTGGTCTGAATTTAACTCTTACACGATGCCTTGCATGAATGAGCTTATTGAGGAGCTGGGGAAAACGAACGCCTCTCCACATTAGATTTAACCAAGGGACACTGGCCGATACCATTGATGGAAATGTCAAAAGAGGAAAAAGCTTTCATTACCCCCCACAGGACTTTATCATTACATTATAAGTCTGAATAAAAGTCACATGGCTTTCACAAATATCAAATGTTTGTTTGGAGGGGGTCAAGTTTGTGTGATGGCCATAAAAAAACTGTCCTTAGCCATGAACATAGAAATAGTTGTGAGCACTTGTTGGGGTTGGTGGGTTACTACCAGTATGTCATTACCAGGTTTACAGAGAGGACAGTTCCGCTCACAGATCTTATAAAGTCCAATGCCCCTCACACAGTACGATGGACCCTGATTCTGAGAAAGATTTTGCAGAATTTAACCCAGGCGCTGTGTCAGGATTCCGTAATTAAAGTACCAGATTTCTCTAAATGGTTTATATTGTACACAGATGTGTCCAGATTAGAGCTGAATTATCTCAGGTCTTGAAGGAATTGTTCCTTAGCTGCAAGCTTGTCCTGAGAGAGAGCACCTACAGGTATGTGGCTGTTGAGAGGGAATTTTTAGCGGTCAAAAGGGCAGTGGAGGTTTTGAAATACTACCTACTAGTCATGTGTTTAAACTGGTTACTGATTATGCCCATCTGACCTGGATGTGATTAAAAAAGAGGAAAATACTTAGGTTATTTACTGGTTTCTGCCACTCAAACCATTTCAGTTTACAATTCAACACTGTGTGGGGGCACAACATACAGTACCTATGCAGATGTATTGTCCGTGGAACATTGCCTCATGGCAGTAGATGCTCTGTCCTGAGGATTGAGGTGGTGGTGGTGGTGTGTGATTGTTACGACCCCAAGTGTCTAGGGGTAAAGGGGTGTAACATTTAGGATAATTCTTTTGGAAGCAGGGGATTTTGGTGAGGGACTAGGAAGCATGATAACAAGGGTAAGGAACTAGAGTGGTGCCAAAGGAAAGAAAATAACAAACAAAATGGAGCTGGCTAGGACAGTGAGGGAAAGCTAATCTGACTACAAAAGAAAACCCGAAACACACGGTCTTCTGCGTCTTCAACACCCTAGCTAACCTGCACTGACTACCCAAAACCATACAAGACAAATGGCACTCACCCGTACTAAACTAGTGTACTAATACAAAATCGACTAAGTGTGTAAGTGTACCCAACAACCTAAACTAACCTTATATACAAATGTTCACACAAAAACACAAGTGAACCAGGAATACAAATAAGGGAAAACAAGAGTAATCAACAGGAGCAGGGTACAAAAGAACACAAAAGTTGAACATGTAACACTGGGGCAAGGTAATGGCAAAACAAGGATGAACACACAAACAAACGAAAGTACAAAGAAACTAACAAAAAAACAACAAAACAACAAAGCCGAAGCTATACAAAAATACACACACACACACACACACACACACACAAAGCAAAACAAACCAACAAACGAAGCCGAAGCAATAACCAGAAGTGAAGCGAAGCAATAACCGAAACCAAACAGGACCGAAGTCAAACTAAAGGCCTCTCCTTGCTGAAAACCTCCATGTTATATGCTGAATAAGATGTGTTCTGATTGGCTGAGAGCTAATTGATGATGACGTCATACTGAAAGTGTGGTGTAATGGTGGGCCAATGGGGAAGGGAGAACAATCAAGGGTCAGCAGTGTGGACATAACAGAAAAAACACACACAGAACACACACTGGGACGTAACAGCGATGTAACAGGGAACCAAATGGGGAGTGTAAAAATGGGGCTGACAGTAAACAAGAAATGCTAACATTCTCACAAGGAAATCAGGGAAGGAAGGGAATGAGCTGCATCTTTGGACACAGTTCCCTATAAATAGTCACTCAGAGTAGCTATGAGTTGTCTATTCCGACCCACACAAGTCTCTGGGATGATGTGTCCTTAAATTTTGGGAAGAGATTTGTAGTAAGTGTGTGAAGGGAAAAAAAACAGTTTTGACAACATCTTGGTTTTATATTTACATTCAGGGTCAGTATCAGAGTTGATTGCTGCCAATACCAGAAGACTGGTATTGAGCAGACTGACCTAAATGGGATCAACTGGGTTGGGATTTCCACTGCTACGTGCTTGGGTGAAGAAAGAGGTATGAGTTGTTATTCAGATAAGTAGAGGGATGGAAGCAAATGTAACACCAGGGATGTTTTAGGGACTGATGGTTTCTTAAAGGTTCCCCAGCAATGCTAGTAATAGTAGCCATGCTACCCATTAAAAGGAATCTGTTATAGATTTTTACAAATATTTATCTTATTAAACATTAGAAAATATCAGGGCTGTTCTCTTATTTACCCAAATGTACAGGTACTGTATATGATTAAAGATATTTATAAATGCTTGACTTATCATTGCTTTCCTACTTTGAGTGAAAGCTAAGCTGAAAAACCAGGCAAATTTCACATTAATGCTGTTCCAATTCATCAATGTAAATGCAATGAAATGAGTCACTGGAGTGCAGCAGACAGGAATCCCTGGATTGTCTACACTCCTTCCAATCTTAAAACAGTTTCTTACTTTTTGGTCCTAAGCTGCTGTTGGTGCAGTGGCTCATTACTGACTTGAAAACTGTGATCTGCAAGCTGATCAATTTTTTGTTCTACATCTCCTGTAGAAGCCTGTAATTCCTCTATTCCAGTAATACCGACTGAGTATCTTTTTCAAAACTATAGAGTTATCTTACTGATTGACAGACTTCTAAGTTTCTGGTCAGCACTTTTGTCCCTTTCTTATTATTTGTTTGTTTTTGCTTTCAAAGACAGTCTTGATATTTCATGTCAATAAATCTCTAAACATTTGCTCGACACATATGCTGATTCAGAAAGCTTGAAGTGCTAACCAAGTTCTGTCAGGAGCCAAGATTTGAGATGTGTCAGCTGTGTTCTGTGAATGTTGGCTACATCTACAGCAAAAAAAAAACAAGGCAATGAACTCCAAGGCAATTACTTGAAGAACCATTTATTTCTTACATAAATACACAGAAAAGTGTGATATTTTGGGGAAAAAAACTCATACATTAGACATAAACACATTTTTAATAATAATAATAATAATAATTGCTTACACTTATATAGCGCTTTTCTGGACACTCCACTCAAAGCACTTTACAGGTAATGGGGACTCCCCTCCACCACCACCAATGTGCAGCCCCACCTGGATGATGGGAGCCATAGTGGACCAGACCGCTCACCACACATCTGCTATCAGTGGGGAGGAGAGCAGAGTAATAAAGCCAATTATTGAGTAATGGCCATGATTGGTAAGGGCCAATGGGAAATTTGGCCAGGATGCTGGGATTACACCCCTACTCTTTTCAAGAAACACACTGGGATTTTTAATGACCACAGAGAGTCAGGACCTCAGGAGCATGTCTCATCTGAAGGACAGCACCTCTTTACAGTAGAGTGTCCTCATCACTATACTGGGGCATTAGGACCAACATGGACCACAGAGTGAGCACCCCCTGCTGGCCCCACTAACACCTCTTCCAGCAGCAACCTTAGTTTTTCCCAGAAGGTCTCCCATCTAGGTTCTGACCAGGCTCACACCTGCTTAGCTTCAGTGGGTTGCCAGTTGTGAGTTGCAGGGTGATATGGCTGCTGGATATTTTTTAAGTAAGTGAATGAAGAAATGCAACATAACTGAAATGTTGTCATCAGTATAGGTTTTTCTTTTCAGAGTAACTGTCTTCTCCAGCAGCACAATGCTGTTGAAGATGTTTTTCACTGCTTATCTTTGGTTGGTGTACAAGCCAAGTCTGGTGACTGTACTATGAACACTCAACTCCTATGGGAGCTGACTGGAGCTACTCAAGATGCTAGTTAGTGTATTTGTTTTCCAGATTGACAAATGGCAAAGTATTAATAACACCTTATCTGAAAATCTAAAGATTTCAACTGCATCAATAAAGCCTATGCTAAGATTATCCAATTTGCACACATTAAATGTTCTATGCTGCTCCCCTGTGGAAGCTGTTGATTGTTTGAAGCTCTAGAATTTCCGATACAGTAGGTGTTTAACTGGTCATCATTTTTCCCTCTCTTATCTCTGTTCCTTCTCTTATTGACTGTTTATGTAACCCTTAGCTTGTGTGTTGGGTTTGTACCTCATTTTCCCACATCACTGTTCTTGGCTGTAATGAGAAAATGTTCAGATTAATGAAACTGTGACAGCTCTGGACTGGCTGCACTTGTAACCTTTCAGCATTAAAACCATCTATGTTACAAGAAAAAAGTCATTTTCTATCTGTTAACTTCACATTATCTATGTTCTGTGATATTGAAATTGTACCGATAGAGATGGATTGAACCTCAACTTAAAATCATTTTTGAAAACATAGCAATAATTTATTTACATTATGAGTAATAAGGATAAGTGTAGGGAGCTGCTAAATCACTCAAAGTTTTATAAGAAAAAACCCTAACACTTTATAATAAGATAGTCATTCCAGAGAGTTTGCAAATGAAGATCCATTTTGTATTTTGTACATGAAGAGACAATTATAAAATTAGGCTGAGACATTACCAGTAGATGATCACTATAACAGTATTCAAAATTTCCATATGTTTGAGGTCATATGTTTTTAATAGTATTCAGAAAAATCAGCATGTTCAAGTCTCCTGTTTGTGATTTAGACAAGTCATAGAGTATTCAGGATCAGTGAAATGATTTTAAAAAATCCATGAGCAGAGGAATTTAGCAGAAGAAATATAAATCCATATGAGAATATATTTCTTAAAATGCAAAGCTTGTACCTGAGGTTCTTAAAGACTCTTGCCTTGTAATAAACACTGCATAATCTACTGTACTAAAAGTAGCTTTGCACAATCCCTTTTTACACCTTTTAAGACAGTCACTCTTTCTGCTTTGTTTCTTTCATGTGCAGCATACACGCTTTTTAACAAGAATGATTCTGAAACAAACAAGTAAATAAAATGTTTAGTGTATGAAAGCAGCTTCACATATTAATGCAGTGAAAACCAAACTCCATTATTTAATGCCTAGAATTATTGCATGTGCATTGAATGTCAGATACAGCATTTGGTATATCTAATTAATTTTGTGGATGTCCTTCTTTCCTATGATAATAACTAACATAAGAGAGTCTGGATTAGGAAGTCTTCTTATCTTGTTTTTAGTGGATTATTTCACACAACACAATCAGTCACACTTGCATTCACTTTCTCCTGCGGTGATGTCTTTTGTATAATAAAATATATCATTATTAACACATTATCGATATAGATACATTTATTTTATGCTATGAATTTTCCGGTAATTAAAATTTAATATAAGGTAATTGTTTACCTTTATAAGTTTATTCTTTTATGAGATGCATGGTTGATTGATGCTTGCTGTCAGTTAGTTTAAAAGGCATAATTAAGATAACATATGTCTGTTTGATGCTTTACAGCTTGTTTGGTGTAGTTGCTAATCTTCAGAACAATGTAGGATTGTTGCATATTGCATATATTGTTGCATATTCCAAGAACCTCAAAGACAATGACAAAGTCAACACAGTGTGTTTCTTAACAATGAACAGTGAAAGAGTAACTCTTCAAGTGCAAACTATTTGAAAGTACATTTAAAACTGAGTGCATTTAAAAGCAAAATATTCATGATGTGGAAGCTGATACTGCGACAATAGAATGTCACTTTAGTTCTTCATGTTTTTTCTAAACAGTCCTCATGACCTGGACCTCCTGTGAAATCTAGATCTACACGTTTTCCCCATCTCGGAAAAGACTGCATGGTGCTCTTCCTTTTCAGTTGCTCTTCTGTTTGTTCTATTTATACAGGTCTCCATATCTTCTCATCAGCTCTCCACTTTGTCTTCATTAGCCACCAGACACTAGAGCATCAATATTCATATTCATTCATTCATTTGTGATATTCACAAAATTTGTCACTATACTGTACCTCAGCTAAGAGATTCAACTAAGCCCTTGATGCCCAGTCTTCAATCTTTACATCATTATCACTTTTCATTTTAACAGGAGACACTGAAGCATTAAACTCTACTTAATTTTCTACCGATATGATGCAGCAAGGTGCTGCAGACAGGCTGAACACAAAGTTCAGGAATTGCAATGTGGCTGTGTGCTGCTGGTGGCTGCGGAGGTTTAGTACTGTATCTGGAACCCAAGTGCATGAGCATGACTTTCAGGAATTGGAGTGGAAGCTCAGCTGGAGCTCACCGGAGACCTAAAAAAAAGGCAAAGCCAGCTTCTAAAGCTGGCAGTGAAAAAGCCATTGCATGTCTGGAGGCCCTCTGAGGTGCAGGAAGGGAAGCTTTTGTCAGAACCTGGAGTAAATGTAAGCTTGTAGGTGAAATATCAGGATCACTGTCAGTGGTCAGGTGGATGTGCAGCAAGCTATTCTTCTTTCAGGGCTCAATGTCAGAGTGCTTCCAGAGTAGCATTTTGGGACTAAATAGGGAGCCAGCCAGTTCCAAGAGATGTGTGGCCTAATAATAATAATAATAATAATTGCTTACACTTATATAGCGCTTTTCTGGACACTCCACTCAAAGTGCTTTACAGGTAATGGGGTCTCCCCTTCACCACCACCAATGTGCAGCATCCACCTGGATGATGTGACGGCAGCCATAGTGCGCCAGAACGCACACCACACATCAGCTATCAGTGGGGAGGAGAGCAGAGGAATGAATCCAATTCATAGATGGGGATTATAAATCCTCAGCTCCTGCAAGATTCATGATCCTTTATGTAAATGCAAAGTTTCCTTGTGCAACCGAGGACTGTGGCCTCCGCCTGCTCTGGCATAACATTAAAACATTAAAACCCAAACATTTGTTTTGACCATATTGGGTCAAGTGCATCAGACTGAAAATAGTGTATTAACTGAGGATGATCCTAGCTAGTATGCAGCTCAATACTAAGCTAGGATGCCAGGTTAACACCAATTGGAATGAACTTACTGTAGCTGCTGAGAATAATATGCACTAAAAATGTTCTCAATTGCAACAAACCCAAACTAACAACTGTTGCCTCTAAAGGATACTAAAGTATGTAAGTTAGCCCAACTCTTGCTATAGACGAAGCAATTAAGTACAGTTTCCGATGTGGTAGCTAATTATAAAATAATTGTAACAATAGGAAGTTTTCATTGCATGGAAATGTATTATTTATTATTACTTATTAAATTATATCTATTATTATTCAATCAAAATTGAATTCTAACCAAAATACAATGGAAATTGAACAGGGGGATCATGCCAGCCTATAGCAAGACTGGGGATGACACATGACACAATGATGGTGATAGCTTTTACTGTACTGGTACTCAGATAACATGAGATACAGTATAAGCAAAGCTTCTAAAATTCTGAAGACTGTCTTAACAATGATGGTGATAGATTTTACTGTACTGGTACTCAGATAACATGAGATACAGTATAAGCAAAGCTTTTAAGTCTCAGCATAGGTTTTTGCTTTTTGACTTTTATATGACTTTTTTGTTGGTGCGCTAAAAAATTGAATGAGAAAGCAGTCATTAACTGTGTCTACCTTTAGTGTCTAAACCCGACCTTCCTATAGCAGGGAGAGTTGAAGTTGCCTATTATTACTATTTTTTCTTTTGCACATAAATTCCTCATTTCACTATACAGAATCAAATTATAAACATCTGTATTTGGTGATTTTTAGAATAATTAGTATAACAGTATTTTTTTTTAATGAATCTAACCACAACAGTGTATGTCCACAAAAGGTACATTCATTTCCATCATCATAATGTCAAATTGGAACAGAAGATTTAGTTTTTACATAAATTCAAAAGTAACATGCTTAAATGTCTTACTTTGATTAGTATTCTCTCCCTTTCCTTTACATATTGTCCATGTTAATTGTCATTACTTTGCTGGAATCATCTCCAGTCAAGCTGATAAATGGAATGTGCAATTTTAGCTTCATGGATACACTGCTGTATGCCTAAATTCATATATCTTTATACCCCTTACAATAATTATCAAGTTTCAAGTGGATAAACTCAACCGCATTGCCATCTGTAATAGCAGGGGTGTCCAGCTCTAGTTTTGTTGAGCCTCAGTTGGGTAAAGTCTATTGTAATAGTCTACTACTGTATATACCGTACAGTAACTCATTTTTATAGACTGGGAACTCATTTTGATCAATAAAGCATTTTGCCCATTTAAGGGAACTCTTATCCTTTATCATTGATGATTTTTATTGCAAATGATCTGCAAATGACTTCAATTAACAAACCATCAGCAAATGATCAGAAATACAATTTTCCAAGGCTTTAGAAATTGGTGCTTAAATAGTGACCTATAAAACTGCTGGACTGGGGCACTGCAGGAGAAGGATTGTCTGCTCATAGTAAGCACAATGGTCTTTTCTTGGAATGTTGCATTTGTTTTGTGCCAAAAGAATTACTGTTCTTTCTCAGTCTAAATTTTCATCTCTCTGAAAGCTTTAGGTTTGTCTAAATTCCCTGTAGTAAAATTCTAACAAATTTAACAGTTTCTAGCCTTTAACAATCATGTCTTTCTTGCAATCCTAGCACATAGCCCAATTTACACAAATGTTGTCTCGTTACAGATTTTTCATGTAATATGGGCTAGGATTAATTGAAATTCCTTTATTGTCACCCATGGGTCCTTACAGACTTCATGGTTTTATTTTTCAAGCTGTTTTCGGCAAAAGTTTAATTTTTCTACCACACACCCTTTATAATTATAAAAAAGAATGAATGATGCCAAGTATAGAAAAAAACTGGGACACTGATCCTTAGTGTTATAATCCTACACAAATGACAAATTTTGTTTCTGTGATTATCTGACAATTCTTTTGAGTGAGGCATTGTAAAACTCAGCTTTACCATGTAAAGGTTTCCTTCACAAACAAGCTCAAAGTCTTGTCAAGACATCGTTTTCTTAATTCATTTCTAAGAATATTTATATGCTTAGTCAATGTAGTTTTCCATACATTTATCTGGCAATAACCACAACTGTGTTCAGTACTTCTGCAAAATGTTATCTTAGTTATGTTATTAAGTGTAGCAATGTTTTATACACTGCTAGAAGACAGTGATTTGGAATGCTGAAGTCTTCCAACAAAGTCAACACAAAGTATTTTGCAAACTTTTATTGTAACTTTGAAGACTTAGAGCTATTTTAAAGGCTGAATAAGAAATGATGAAGGAATTTACATTTAGATATAATGAGTATGACAAAAGAAACTTTCATTGTCATTTTACATTTTAAGAAATATTAAGCATTTATTCAAAATTGTAGGATGTTCGTTATTTCAGTTGAAAATAGAGGAAAAATAGGTGGTACTGTGTCTGCAAGACTATAAACATAATGAACTATAATGAAAGAATGCAATATTTTGATATTTAAATAAGTTATATGCTATTTTATCATCGCAGATATCTTCTAATATTCAATGTTCTAAACATAAATACTCTCAATAAAAATGCATCACTGGTACGGGGTTAGACACAGTGCAGACATTGACTCGGTATGCAAATCCCCAGTCATCCCGAGGAATTCCGATTGAAGCGAGGCACTGCAGCATGTAATGCAGATTTTTAGCGTCGTTTATCATAGCTGTCAGTACAGAAGCCGCTGCAGACTCGAAGGCGTTTGTCGCAGTGTGTGGAGACAGCAGGACTTCGCTAGCAGTGGTGCGGGGCTGGGACTGCTATCCAAATATCTAGATATGTGGGGGTGTGAGCGTCCTTAGGGTGCTCAAGAGACAAGTCACAATAATCCAAATAGGAAAATAGCAGTCATGTGCGTTTGTAGCAGGCCGGAATTGTATTTCTAGCAGTTGTCCGCATAGAGAAAAAAAAATACTACTGAAATAGCTCCACCCTGGACAGCTTCCAGGAAGACACGACTACTTGGACTAATCCATAACCGCTTTCTCTGAGTTATGAAAATTGGTAATATTACATAAATCATTTCATTAAGCCATTATCACTTCCTAACAACTTCAGCAAACGGCAGTGAAGTAATGTTCCTTCACAATGAGGCGCTGCAGTTGTAAGTGGAGCTGTCCCGTTGCGTGGTTCTGAAATTGAGAGTTGCCGCATTGAAAAGCTTATCGAAATGGAAAGCTCAGCGCACTGTTTTAAGAGAAATCATATTCCTCTTAATGTATGGTTGTACAATATTTTTGTAATCAGTTCACATGACTAATAATGACTGATGAAGTGATGTATTATAATTAGAATAAAGGGAAGACTCATTGTCTTATTCATAGCTCAAACTCTTTTCAGAATAAGCACGTGTCGTTTGCCGGTTTGGCTTCGTCTCACATTCCGCATTAAATAGTCATTTCGCCAACAAATGCGCAGTGTTAAGACCGCTCACAGACATTCATACGTCTGCATAGTTTTCAGTCTTATATTTAAATGTAGCAAGTGCTTTACTGTACGTGTGACTCATTGTAGAATACGTTGCGTGATGGATCCGAACTGGACTTGCCATCTATGTCATTATTTATCAGCTGGTGAAGTTAATGGTATTTCCTGTCAGCGCTAGTCACACTTTCTCTTGGGTGTTTTTTATACTTACCCTGTATCCGTATCAGAATTGTAACTGTGAAAAAAATATTTTAACATCCTGGACGTGACCATGTTATTCATCGTCTTGATTGCCCAATGAGGCTGAACGATTTAGGTATTTTTTAACCAACAGATGGCGACATTTTCGGTAACTCATTTATAATCAAAACCTCTAGAAGCCAAATACGTGCTTTAAGACACCGGCATAGTTACTCTACATGGTGAAATCTGGCTTCCAGAAAACAAACAACAAAACTTATTTGAGCATGATGACTTCATATTCTTTATCCCACATTTCCTTAGCTTATAATTTATGAACAAATGTGACTAACATAACTGCTTATCAAGGCTGTTTAATAGTAACTAATAATAACTTAATGTTTGCAGAAGAAAAGGACAAACGTCCCTCCATGGTGTTGAAAGAACCTGCTATTCAGAAAACCATTTTTATGAACGATGTATAATGATCACATTAATAATGATGGTAATTTTAATTCTAATTATCATCAAGTATGTAAAATCAGATGTTCTTAACTTCCTCTAGTTTTCCCCATGCTCAAATGTTTCTGAGGTCAGTTTGTAATTTAGGTTTTAATGAAAGAGTAATTGGAAACGACTCCCTTTATTTCACAATTGATCTCTCAGTTAATTATCACAAAGCTCTTAGGTCAATAGATTTAATCACAGCTGGAAAAAAGACAGCTAATGAGATGAAGGAGACACCTATCGTTGTTAAAACAGCATCTGGAACTTTGAAATCCAAATTGCAAAAATTATGTTGCATTGCATTTTTACAAAGAAAAAAAAATCTCTAGCCTTATATTGTGTTCAAGAAATAGCCAAAACATCAATAATCTCACAAAGTTTTCCCAGTATTATGTCTAATGTCAGTGTTCTTTAAAAGTTCACTTAGCTCTTCTGTTTAATTGGATTTGATTTTGTGCTTGCTACCAGACAAGGTCTTATTCTTACTGTATTGCTGGACCTTGCTCACAATAAATGTATTCCTTGGTACATGTAAGTAACATATTTACAAGACAAGTCAAAATATCAGCGAAAATAATAAATTCCTGACATGTGGAGCAAGCTGAATTGTTCTGCATAAGGTTAAATATATCTTGTATGTGGTGCACACTCTTCATGCTCCATTAAACTAGGCACTGTCACGGATCTTGGAAGGGACGAACCGTGGAGAGGCAGGAGAGCAGAAAAAGACCCATATGCACAGCAGCGGAATGGGGGGTTAGCCTGGGCTCAGCAGTTCAGGAGTCGTATAGAAACCAAAGCCCTCAGGCAGCAGACGTGGGGCGACCTGGAAGCTGGGTGGGTCTCAGGACATCCGAATGTCAATGCTGAGCGAAAAAGAATCAGTGACCTGGAAATATATAGCCCCAGAGAGAGAGACACCGGAAGGACAGCAAAGCACAGGAAACTAGGGACAGGACAGAGTAGGAGCGCCCTCTGGCTGCAGAGGGCGTGACAGGCACTTGCTTTTCACAAGGTTGTATCTGTGTTGTGGTCTCTGCAGAGACATGTCTTTATTGTGATCTAATGTCCAGGAAAGCCATTCTTTATCTTGGGAACTTCAATAATGGTGTCCCTGTGTGAGTAATTAAGCACATTCATATTCACCCTTAATGATCTTGATTACAAATAAGGCAAGATCCATTAAAAAAAGTCCAATTCTATATACAAATTAATTTAAAGAATAGAGATAGTGCTTTCACAGGATGAATTTGTTAATTTGCTTTTTCCACTTCAAAGACCGTATATGAAAGGATATTTTGGATTAAAATTATAGTGTTTTTGAGGTGCTAAAAGATACATGTAGTTGTTTAAACCTCTATTTTTGTACTAAAAGGTAAGTAACAATAATTTAAAAGTAAATAATTCACACTGTGTTTACCTTTAACAAATATTGGCCCTCTATATTATCTTTTTTCTGACACTCCACAGCTGCCTGATAAAAGTTCATTTAAATCTTTTTGAATTGTGCACATTTCAACAAAACATAATTAAAAAGCGGGGTGTCACCTAGATCAATTTGCCAGGCATTTGATATATTCTGTCATCAAAATAGAGTTAAGGAATGACTGCACTTATTGAGAACGGCTTTGGGTTTTTTTACACTTATGCATTTTCAAAATGTGATTAGTCTGAGGGAATCCATGATCCAGTTCTTTTGGGGAACTAAAATTCCTTGGGATTCTGTGTGCAACTCAAATCCTCAATTTTTTTATTCTTAGCAGCATTACATTTTGTGTATATTTAATAAATGAATGGTGTGTGCTGCCTTTCTCCTGTTAACAAAGCTCTACCTTCAGCAATTTTTGCTTCCTGACACTAATGGAAGTTTTCATGGCAGAGTAGCACTCTGTGGTTTTTGATGAGCTATGCAGGACAGCAGCTCATGGTCTAAGTAGAAGATGGATTGCAGACAGCTCATTCTCCTTGTTTCACTTGCATCTGGTTTTTTGCTGCTTTCTTAAACAAAAAGGCAACAGAATGAACAGATTATATGAGTGGGATTTAGTGACACATGGGAGTAATATGAAGTCCCTTTTATCCAGCTTGCAGTAATGGATTATGGATCACCATGGACAGCTTTTGAACTTTGTTTAAAAATGGAAGTATTGTCAAGAGTAAAGATCAATCCAAAGATAGGGGATTCAATTTCAAAGAAGCTTCAATATCGACAGCAAACTGATAAAACAGCCTTTATCCCTTGCTCTATCAGTTACTCTCTAAATAGAAAAACAGAACTATAAGTTGTATGCTGTAAATTTGGTTTCAAGTCACTCGATGTTTCAAAGTTAATGAAAACATTTCCATTTAAATAGTATTTAAGATATTTTTTCTGAGCCTGCATAGATATTCCTGCTTTTTTCTTAAAGATGTTTAGCTTTATTAGTAAATAGAATATGGTACAATATGTGTAGAAAATGACTTTAAATTGTTATGGTGTCTACCTCAGAGATATTCTTCCTGTTCTGTAGCCTACATCATTTAGCGTGATACCTAATCACCAACAAAAATAACATTTTTTAATAACATTGGAATGAAGCCTGAAAAAATGGTAGGAATATTTCCATGGAATACAATACAAAATATTGCCATGCATGCTATGAATCCCCTATGAATGTTAAAGTGACAATCATGTTAAATCATTGTTAATCCTCCAACTAGCCAACAGGACAGTGTGTTCTGCAGCAGGATGAAGTAAAATGGGAAACTTGAATAAGGGATGTTTAGTTGTACTGGAACACAATGAATGTATTTGGACTTACTAGTAATTAGTAATTACTAGTCAAGTGTGCCACAAAACCTACAGTCACAAAATGTCACAAAGCTGGACTAATAGCTCCAGAGCATGATGTTGGGAACTGTTGCAAATTTAATTTCTTAAGAATTCTATGTCCAAAATAATTAAATAGAAATAATAACCAACGTTGGTCATAGTTGCCCACAAGGAGTTTATATAAATATAATTTGTACATTTCTAGGTCCAAACATTGTAGCAGATAACTCTCCAAGCTCGATGGTACAGTATTTCCAACAGAATAACCATTACAGAGCCCAAACCCAATAATCTATGCAGTCTAAACATTTTGTGACTGTGTCTAAATGTGTTAATGAGTGAGTTCTGGTGTTTACAAGTTGGCTCCTAAAAACATTGAACTCCAAATAAACTTTACAGTCAGTAGTTTTGTTAAAAAATATTTTATTTTTAATCACATTTATAAAATGTACAGTTTTAGCCAGCTGCAAAACCACTGTGACTAGGTATAACAGTTCAAATTTGTTGCTCTACAGTATGTGAATTTCAGTTCTGAGTGACAAATGTATACAAAACATTGCTTGAGAAATCTGTGTTTTGTGGAAAACCATGGGATTAACCTCTTCATTGAGAATTTTAGTTTACAAAAAATGTGAATTTTTGAAAGAAAAGAACTCATTTAAGAATCAAAGTAATAGTAATTTAATTTGTTTTTCTATTTACTGTAAATAATCAAGTATATTATAGCATTGTGTATTTGTCTAGATAATAAAACCACCAGGAACATGCAGTTTTCTGCTGTGTCAGGCCAGTGTGCAAGACTCCTTCCACTGACAGACCAGAAAATTTAAATAGACTATCTGTAGTGCCTGCTGTCTCCAAGGAGCCTAGCTAGAACTGAAAGTACCTAGTTAATGCTTAGTTTTAAAACACTTGTCATAGTTAATTCACAAATCACAATGTCTAAGCCCTTATTTTGTTGTATAAAACAAACGATATTGACAAATGTGTCTTGCACAAAAGAAAGGCAGTACACTAAAGTGGAACTGGTGTTCTCTGCTGCCTGTCTCATGGTACAAAATGTTGGTTCTATCTTATGCATAACTAGCCACTTTGAATAATTAAAACTGATGCAAATGAACAAACACATAATCCCCCGAAGCATCTATTTTAGCTTTAATTTTGTTTAATCACTAATCTGAGAATCTCCCACAAGAATTGACCCCAGCTCTTTGGAGAGTTGAAGTGAAACTTATGGTGAAAGTATTTATAGAGGGTGTCTTACTATGCACTTGCAGCATCTGGTATTCCATATGATCACAGATAACACATTTTAGACAAGCAATGTGACCACTTCTGTTCATTCAAAACCATTTCCCATGTATGGTTCTATGCCCACATCAGCAACAACATTACTGCAGAGCTGTAGTTTGCTTCCAAATACTAAGCAACATGCCAGAGATCCTGGAGCTCAGGAGTATGATCCTGTAACTTGCCACTATGATCTAGACAGGAGGTCTGATAAACAATCTTCCTTTTACCTGACAGCTTGTACAGTAGCACAAATTAGAGAACATGGTGCTACACTGTACAGTACTTGTGATTGGAAAAGCATTGTGGGCCATATAGCATCATATTGGATAAAACTACCGGTCCTATGCTCCACATTAATCTGCTGCTTGAATGTTAAAGAAGAACTTTTCAGTAGCAAGGATTCTACTGATGCAAAGATATCACTGGAAACATTGGACAGACTAAGTGAGTCACATAGTTGTAAGGTACTGTACAGTATGTGTACTTGCTTCCAAAGAACATCATAGAGGACTGCTTTCTTTTGGTTGTTCACAGTGTGTTTTGGTCAAAAGGATCCCTTCAACATTGTCTGGAGAAGACATTGATATCTCTAGAAAAACAAGAAGACGTCTGCTGAGGAGGTCTGCTGTCTAATCACCTTGGCCTACCTAGAAGTAGAAATAAATTCAGCTCAATTTGTAGTGATTGTTTAAGACAGGCCTGAGGAATGAAAAATACAAGGTGATACACAAAGGAGGCCTAAGGCCACAACTACAGAACAAAGCTTGACCATGGCCCTTAATCTTTAAAAGGGCATATGGCGGTTTCTGGCCAGCTTATAATATGGATGATGTGTTAAAGGGTCCTGACATTATTGTAAGTTTCATTTCATCATATGAGCAACTGAATACTCTTACTGTTAAGAAGTAAAAATTACAATTATCTCAGGACATGTTGTAAAAAAAGACATGAGCTCCCCTAAAGGATGTTCTTCAACCCAAGGAGGATGCTCTACAGGCTCTCTTTCTCAGACTATGGCATGATGGCCACCAAGACCAACAGGAAGGACAACATTCTCATCATTAAGACGTACAGTACTATCATCAGATGGACTATGCCAGCACAACAGTGAGGAAGGGCATTACTGATGCTCATTTTCATGTAGCTTGAGTACAGATCTGTTAAAAACTGAAAGATCAGGTTCAATAGGTCATATTGGCTGACAAAAAGTGTTTATCAACAAGGTAGGAAAAATAATTTTAAAAAAATCATGACAATGACCAATTCACCTAATGGCTTTGAGAAGTAATACATTATGGCTTAAAAGCAATTTCCCCAACTTCTTATTAACTGAAAAGAGAAATCACTTACACATGTACAGTAATGTGTAATTGTAATAATTTATTTTTTTTGTTTTTAAAAGATTAGCATGCCCCAACATTGTTGAGGAGTTCCAGGCATGCAAATAAATGTCTGAGAGAAGTTGAAAATGGCTCATAAAATGTAAAGTGAGTATTTCTTAGTCCATTTTAGGCAGGAAATGCATGATGCAGTTAGCTCCATAATCCACAATCAGACCGGGTCCCAAGAGTTAAAAAGCAAGTCTACTTCCTTTGTACAACCTACCAAGTGGATAGCAGCATGGTGTATAGGGTCCATTTTTATGATATTCACAACTGTTTGAGTTTGATACTATTAACTTGCTTTAAATCAGTCACATTAACATTAGCCATAATTTAAGGAGGGTAACAGGGCATTCTATATACCCTGGCACCAGCTGTGACTGGGTTTAATGTTATAACTATTATTATTGCTATTAATATTTACTATTGAGTATGGAGTTTGACTTCTGTCTCTAACTTGGAAATGTCAAATTTTGTATAAGGCTGTGCCTTTTGTAGTTAGAGAAAGTAGAGGCATCACCTTTGCTGAAATATAATTCTATATCACTGTTCAGGGGATAAAAAATAAAGATGCTGGGCTTTAAAAACAATCTCTGTTTAAGAACAAATGATCAGCAGGGCGCTGTAAGGCTGCCTATAATGACTCAGAGGCTAAACTGGAGTTCAAACTGTACGTGGTACTGCAATAGAAAGCGATGTTATTCAGTCTAGTTGTCCCTAATTGGTCTTGCACTGCTTTGTCCAAGCTTGATGGTAGGAAACTTTTTCATACAGTATATCTAATCAATGGCAGGGGGCTCATAGGCAAACTTCTCAAGTAACTTGCTAGAACTTCAGGTCAGCTTAGATTAATGGTGCCTTTATTTCTTTTAAATACAGCCAACTGAAAAAAAAGAAAGATGAAATCTTGAATATTAGTGCTTATCTTGGCTTTCAGTCTTATCTAGGAACTGTTTATACTGTGTATGTGCTGCAGAGCAAATTCATTTCATCAGTATTTAGGAACTTGTCACTCCTAAATGATTTACTAAATTTTGATTGAATTCTTTGGTCCAATTTTTTTCCTCTCAGTGTTCCAATGTTCAGGTTTTATGGTACATTAGAAAGCAATTATAGAGCATAGTAATTAATTAGAATTTCTCGTTCATTAGTTCCAACCGATAGTCATTTGTTTCTTTCATGAAGCTGATTGAAGCAATTTTTTTTCCTGAAATAAACAAGCCTGAATGTTTTCCCTGAAACAGGTGCCAGAAAACAGTTATGTAGTGGGAAAGATTGATAATTTGATTCTTCAAGTGATAAATTGCAATACAAAATGTATGGTTTATAGAAAGCAATGGTATAGATTTTAATTACAAATAGATGTTAGCAGAACAAAAAATCCTACCCCTATATTCAACAACCTAGGAAAAGAATGACATTATTATAACTGTAATGCTGTTTTGGCAGCTAAAAAATCTGTTATGCAGTCTGGTTTCAATGTCATTGTGACACACCCAAACTTTGAACAGGGTGCCTCCTGGGATCTGTGCACATGAAAACTCACAAGGACAATGACTTTACAGGAGTACAGGAGGCTTTATTTAAGATATTCTGTAGCTTTTACAGCCAATACACAGATCTTTAAAGCAGACTCACCAGGCTGCTGCTAAAACCCAACCACCAACACTGTGAAAGCACTTTATAAACCAAACACACTAATCAAACCCATGTGAGACTGTGCATGTTTAAATCATCGCCAAGCCTGTTACATTTTCTGCCCCTTAGCTCAACCCAATGGAGAGAGCTTCAGCCTGCATCATTTCATTTAGGGGTTAAGGGAGACAGTTCAACCACCTGTTGTCTCATATCAAAGGCTATCCTTCATGAAGCACTTCTCATGTGGGTGTTAGGGTTGACAGTAACCCACTCTATTTCCCACAGACCAGCCCCAATCAAGGTTTTGTTTTAGAAGTTGCATAGACAAAGGCATTGGCATGCAGGTGACATGCTCTCCCTGGGACAGAGGCTGCAGAGAGAATGGCACCATTGACATCCTCCACTGTAGCTGAAGTGTCTAGAACAGTTGTGGTCAGTGTCCAGACAATGTATTTTTTTGTTTCACTGGAGTGGTGGAAAAGGTCATAGACTCAATGGCCTTTCCCTTTACTCCAGGGGGCATTGGCGTAGACACCAAACCACTGCTCTTTCCCTGTACATTTCCAGCAATCTTGTTAAACATCTGTTTCTATCTTAGCCATTTTAAACTCCTTCTATAACTTGCCCATCTTTGTTCTTCTAAACAGCTTCTCCTTTTCCCCTTGTCTCTAAAGGTCTTCTAACACACTTTCAGTTTTAGCAAGTACACTTCTGTACTGCTCACACTCTACTTCTGTTTCGAGACTTCTCTGTCTTCTTGAGCACGACCAACAAGAGAAGTATTTAGTTGAGTGGCTGAGAACATACTGTGCTTTCTGCTTGAATTTCCACATTTCCAAATCCATTTATTCTGCTCTCTGTCTCCCTTTCTCCCAGCTGCTCTTCCACTATTCATAGTCTAAGCAGAACTTATTTTCTCATAATACTACTGTTTAGCAGGAGCCAGGGTCCAATGGCTTCTGAATGTCCCTGCAAAAGATCAGTTTGGATCTTTTGTTGCTCAATTTCTTCTTTAAGTTCGAGATTTTTCCCATTTTTCCTTTCCCTCACTCTACTAGCTTCCAACAGGGCTTTTGTAGCGAGAATCTTTTCCATCTCTCTGTTCAAGTTCCTTGCTGATCTGGTATTGCAGAATCTTCATTTGGATGCCTTGATCCTTCACATCTGCCTCTGTGCTACCAATCCTGGACTGGAGCTCAAGGAGGGACATTTCTTGTTTTATCCTTTTAAAGTTCTGCTTTGAGGCTATGGCCACTGCTCTGAGAAGTTTCCAGCCTATTGCTCAAATTTCAGTTGCTTTTATGAGCATTTACGTAGCCTGGCTGAACTGTACCTGGCTGATCTGTCTCATGGGTGGCCATCTTGAACTCTCCTCTCTTCTTCTGTAGTTTTTTTACCCTGTTCATTTTGGCTGCAGTTAGCCCCACAGAATAACATGCTAGTTTTCCAGATACTTCTGCAAATGTCAGTCCCTGGAAAACATCTGCTGTACTTCAATTATTTGGTCCTGGCAGAAGGAACACGTGTATGCTTGTGGAGCTGGTGACTCCCTGGTAAAGTAAGCTCTGCTACTGCTTTTGGCTGAGGTTCTGAGATCGATTTTGATTCTAGTACTTTTCCATTCTTCTCTCTCCCCCCCCTTAGTGGCTCATTATGTTTAGCTCATATCACCTAAATTTGGAGCACACTTTGATGCGGTTGTGCTCCTCCTGCCCTTCTTGGTTGTCAACTGGTAGCTGGACTTGGAATTCTTCTTCAATCCGAAGAATTTTGGTACCACCTCTAAAAAGAGGCATTTTAGTCCTGCCAGAGGTACATCCTTGAGCTGAAAGGCATGCGTGCCAATGTCCAATGGATTGAGGCACCAGTGCCAGTGATGACAAACACAGCTGCTGTACTCATTTAATGTAGGTCCCTCTCCATGTTCTCCGCTCTCCATTGAGTTCGATCCCCACACCACAGAGCCTAAGATAATCCTTTGTGTCCTCTGGATTAAGTTTTATTAGTGATTCTTATTCCATTGCCTTTGAATTTTGAATACCTGGATCAGATTCTCTCAAAGTTTCTGTTTTGAAATTAAAATGATTCAGTTATTTTAGCCAGGCAGTGTGGGTTATTTCTTCTATCCCAGGAGTGCATTCTTTTGCTTTACTATTTCTATAGCAGTTCAACAGTGCAGGAACGGAAGCACTGGCGTGAGGTTAGAAAAATAACACAAAAAGGGGTGAAAAATCATGACCTTCAGGCTAGGCTAATCGTATTTAATGGGGTCTTGCCTGGAGAAAAAGAAGAACTGCTGGCACAGCGGGGTCCAGTCTGGTAGAGCAGGGCGCATAAGGCCAGGACAAAACAAAAACGTAGTGTTCGAAAAAGATGTGCCTGCCCTGGTAAAGATAAGTGACCGGACAGGCAGAAAGAAAAGAAGAAGAACGCCTTACGGATGTTCAATCTCCTCTGTGTCTGCTGGTGAAAAGCTACTCCCCTTCAGGGGTGGCCCTGCTTGTCCCTTCAGGAAGTGTTCAGTGTGCCTTTATAGGACCAGCACCTGTGGCTCATCTTCTAGGAGCCGGGACAGCTGTGGCTTCAGGGCTCTGCCTCCATGCTGAGCATGCCCCCACGTATTTTCTTTTTTATTTTGTGGAGACCAAAATCGCCTCCAGGCCAAAATTTACAATCAGTTTTTACAAATACATAGAGTGTCACGACTATAGTCCCCCCTCCTTAAGGGTGCTCCAGCCCTTTCACTAAGACTTTATTCTCTGCACCTGTTCCCTATTCCCAGCCCACCTTAAAAGCCAGGCGCTGACGCTCATCCGGGCTCTGCATCTGATTTCCGTATCATGCGAGTCCGGGACCAGGAAGCGCCTGGTCCCGTTAAGGTTTTAACCTCTGTTCCCGTTCCTGTTCCCCGTCCGCCGGTTCCGACCCGGCCTTCGTGGTTTTTAATCCTTCTTCTGATGGATCTCCTGGTTTTGGACTTACTCGTGTGTTTTGGATATTCCCTAAGGACTACTCTTTTGGATTGTTCGCCTCGGCCACACCTCCCCCGTGCACCAGCGCACCTTGGACACGCCCCCCTGTCTTCAGCCCCGTTTTCCTGCATGACGTTTTCCCCAGTGTTTCCCCACTCCGTCGGACTGTGTCGTCCGCATAGGGTCTGGAAAGAACTGTTCGTTACAGAATGCAGAGCCAACACCTGGACCCCGCGGACGGCACCCTGGCAGCCTGGATTCCATCAGTTTTTTTTTTTCTCCCCTTTTTTTTTCTTAGGGCTTCGGAGCCGCCCTGAAAAGGAGGGGCGTACTGTCACGACTATAGTCCCCCCTCCTTAAGGGTGCTCCAGCCCTTTCACTAAGACTTTATTCTCTGCACCTGTTCCCTATTCCCAGCCCACCTTAAAAGCCAGGCGCTGACGCTCATCCGGGCTCTGCATCTGATTTCCGTATCATGCGAGTCCGGGACCAGGAAGCGCCTGGTCCCGTTAAGGTTTTAACCTCTGTTCCCGTTCCTGTTCCCCGTCCGCCGGTTCCGACCCGGCCTTCGTGGTTTTTAATCCTTCTTCTGATGGATCTCCTGGTTTTGGACTTACTCGTGTGTTTTGGATATTCCCTAAGGACTACTCTTTTGGATTGTTCGCCTCGGCCACACCTCCCCCGTGCACCAGCGCACCTTGGACACGCCCCCCTGTCTTCAGCCCCGTTTTCCTGCATGACGTTTTCCCCAGTGTTTCCCCACTCCGTCGGACTGTGTCGTCCGCATAGGGTCCGGAAAAAACTGTTCGTTACATAGAGCACCTTTAAACATTACAGCTTTTGATCAAATATGTCCTTTGCTTTCTATATCCTAACATTTCTGTGTCTTTATTGTTCTCCCATGTTTTTAATAAGGTGTTCAAGCTTAGTGTTTCTCATATACAGTATATAAATATAGTATAAAGCTTACATTTCTGCTGCCTTCACATACCACTCTGCACTTGTCTAGATTAAATGTCATCTGGCAGGTACTGCAAAAGTTCATCAAGACAGCTAGATAGATTTTAGTCCCTAACCTTGTAAATAACTATAAAAAGCAGAAATAGAACATTAGGGTGTGGGAATTATTATTATAATAGAGGGTGGGATAAAGAGATTTCTCCTAAATGAAAAAAATATAGAAACCTAATTTTCTCTTTTGGGATACACCATGGTGAAGCTTATGAGTCAAAAATGAATTATAATCTATTCAATGATGTCAGAAATGAAACTCCTCATAGTTTAGATATGCTTTATAGTGCTTAAAAGATATGGGAAAAATCACCTCTACCTAGTTATTCATTGATCCAGAACTAATTTGGTACATTCTATGAGTAATAAAACTATTTGTAAATTAAGCAATATAGATTGAAAAAATCACTCTATTACTGTTTTGTATTCTTCTTCGGACAATTGTTCTATAATTCACAATCCAAATGTAAAAAAAAACAAACTTTTTTTTTAATAGCACAAAAGGCCCATTCTCTAAGGATGCAGACAACAATTAGGACAGGTGGTAAGTTTTAAAATGAAGTTTGTCACATAGTATTCGTATCCGTATGCGTATCCATATCCGTATCCGTATCAGTATCAGTATTAATGTTATGATTTAATGACAGAGACACAAGCAGAACGCGATGTTGCTTCAGACATTTTCAATCATGCAGGTGCACATATTGATTTCTAATCCCAAAATACCAAATAATTCTTATATCTTTGTATATTTGTAGCAGAAAGTTGTTTTGAAATAGGGTTATATAGAGCTCTACTCTACGTATATACAGTAACTATACTGGAGCTCTAGTGTTTCATTTTTACTGTCAGGCAATATTTCAAAGAAAGTCCTCAGATGAATAATAACACTAATAATGGCAGGGAAAAGAATTAAAGTCTGTGTTACTAGAGCCTGGCATTAAGAAGGAAGTGTCAGAAATGTAGATTTTGATCAACCCGATTAACTCTCATTTTATTGCATAACCTCAAGGCAATAGCATCTGTTGAAGGATCTCCTCATAGTTTAGATACTGTATGCTTTATACTATACTGAGTCAAATATGAAAGAAGAGGATGCAGACACTTCATTTTCTACTTTTATCAAACTTCCCTGTGTTTTGTGTTATTTATCCATAGCTAAAAAAAGCACAGAAGAATTTTTGTATTTGGCCATTTGTCTGACAATTGGAACTAGAAGTTCTCACTGAACCATAATCAGGGGTGCACAACTTACCCATGGTAACAGTTATCAGTGGTCATGGTGGGGGTACAGTAGGCAGAAATAAGTGGAATTACTGTTTTTTGGAGATACTGAAAGAAGAGTATTTCTCATGTACAGTATTTCAATTTTGGCCTGAAAGGAACCAGAAATATAATGCAAATGATGTGTTGGAAACACCTGTGAAAGGCTGAAAGGGGTCCCCACATGGAGAAGAAAAAATGTGGCCATTGGACGTTGCTGTTTAAAAAATGTCTGCCAATGGCTACAAGCCGCTCTACTATCAAGCTTTGTTTATTTATTAAGGATTGATTCATGGACCCATGTACATTTTCCAAAGGTCATTTTGATTGATCTGTTTGAACATTCAGAAGGTGAACAGCAATCTGAAATTAATCGTACAGTGGCCAAAAAATACAAAAGGCACTGATGGAAATAATTTGTTTAATATCATAATTATCCAAATACCACAAGAGCATATACACTGAGCTGCTCATGAAGCATGTAATGTATCTACAGTATCTTCCTGAAAACAATGCAAAAGGTACAAACTATAAATTGCAGCTTTGTGAAAAAAAAACAAAGATTTTTCTATAATAACAAATGTTACTTCATGGTAATTACAAATTGTGAAAATGATTATACCAAGCTAAGCTTGTGTGACCTATGCAATATCTGCCTTTTCCTATATTGCCAGGTATACAAATATTTATTTGAGCCAATAAACAATGTTTATGTTGAATACTTTTGAGCACAAAGGATACTTTATGCAGCACAAAGGGCAGGATTATCGTTTTGACTGGGGTGTCTTTTACTGCATAGAGTTTGCATTTGCTTTCTGTGTTTTGAAAATATTCTCCAGGCGCTCAATTTTCCTTGTACCTTCCAAACACATGCTGAGTGGTTTGATTGATATTGCTGAAGTGCATTCTGGAATGCAGCGGTGTCCTGTTCAGTGTGATGTTCGTCCTTGCTCCCTGTATCTCTGGATAGGTTTCTGGGTAGATATTTGATATTTAGTAGCTATTTGATTCAAAGATCACATCCAGCCATTTCTTGAAGGAAGCCAGGGTATTAGCTTCAACAGTATAGCTGGGTAGCTTTGTTCCAGACCCCTGTAACCTCACAATTGTTATAATAAATGTTTGTGCAACTGGGACCCTTTTGCTTTATTGTTATGTGCAGCAGTTGTCGGTAATTAGTTCTTTTGCTAATGGGGAGGTTGAAAGTGTGTTTAATTGCCTCTGTTTAGGATTCAGCATAAATTATTATAAAGGAAATTTACATGCGCTAAAAAGATTAAATATTTTAATTTATTTAATTCTCCAAGCCTTTGCTAAAAGGACAAACATTGAGGGCAAAAGGGAAAGACTACTGCCAAAAAAGTCCCTGCAACACCTAAACTGCTGCTTTGTTTGTAGAAACCCTGTTTATGTTGTCTCCCACTTCTTTTTTCTTTCTGCACAGTTACAAAAAAGCTCTTGTTAATCATGTGGTTCTTTCCTTTTTTTAAAGCTCTTAGGAGCTACAGGCTTTATGAGTTCAGAAGTTTTATTTTAATGAAACATTATCTACCAACAGAGAATGGTTCCTCTCAACTGCATTCCCAAGCAATCAGCTATTGAAGAAAGTCTGAATTCAGCTGTAGGCTATGAACTATATTTCAGCAAATAATAATAATAATAATAATAATAATAATAATAATAATAATAATAATAATAATAATTGCTTACACTTACAGTATATCGCGCTTTTCTGGATACTTCACTCAAAGCGCTTTACAGGTAATGGGGACTCCCCTCCACCACCACCACCAAGGTGCAGCATCCAACTGGCAGCCATAGTGCGCCAGAACGCTCACCACGCATCCGCTATCAGTGAGGAGGAGAGTAGAGTAATGAAGACAGTTCAGAGATGGGGATTATTAGGAGGCCATGACTGGTAAGAGCCAGTGGGAAATTTGGCCAGGACACCGGAGTTACACCCCTACTCTTTTCAAGAAACACCCTAGGATTTTTAATGACCACAGAGAGTCAGGACCTCGGTTTTACGTCTCATCAGAAGGATGGTGCCTGTTTACAGTATAGTGTCCCCATCACTATACTGGAGCATTAGGACCCACATGGACCGCAGGGTGAGTGCCCCCTGCTGGCTCCACTAACACCTCTTCCTCAAATGTTTCTCTAAGTTAGAGATTTATGTTTAATTTGCATTTCCTACTAGGATCTGCAAACTAGGAAGACCTGCAGAACCTGAAGTGTTGTTTGATTATATATAAATATTTCCCAGGGTTACACATTATTTTCAGTTGTGCCTGTGGCTAGAGAGTTGCCGGTTCGTATCCCGTGGCTGGCAGAGGAATCCGACTCCATTGGGCCCCTGAGCAAGGCCCTTAAGCCCAACTGCTCCAGGGGCACCGGTTGAATAGCTGGCCCTGAGCTCTGACCCCAAGCTTCTCTCCCTGTCTGTGTGCCTGTGTGTCTCATGGAGAGCAAGCTGGGGTATGCGAAAAGACAAATTCCTAATGCAAGAAATTGTATATAGATAATAAAGTGATCTTATCTTTTTTAATTTCCTTAGATATAGTTTATCTTTTGTTTATTCTATTGTTTTACTTGATCTGGCAGTAACACACACTTCTTGCTGGTTTGCCACATTTTATATTGCTTTGCCTTATAGTGATATTTGTGTGTATCTACAGAATATCTTATAGTTATTTTTGTCACACATTTTTCTATGCTCTGACACATCTGTGACACAGCTGATGAAGTGCAGCTTACAGTACTGTATGTTCAGGAACCAGGTTTCACATCATGTATTAAAAGGTCACGCTGTAAGTACGCTTGAGTTATAGATGTTGAAAATAAGCAGTGCTACAGTACAGGTATGTATAACAATGTGTATGCACTGTGGAAAAAGTGTCAGCTTATAAACCACGAATATCTAATTGGAATTCTGTGCATCTGTTTTGTGAAAGTGAACATCCTGACAGGTGTCTTTACCTGCTGTCCATAACTTACCCATTTCCTTGGAGTTAAGGAACCAAATACAGTATGTGGAGGCAAGGGAGAAAAGTGTTCCCAAGTTTGTCACTGTATATTCTCCTATATATCACAACCTACAAAGGCTGCCTCAAACTATTGTGGTTTACTATTCCACTTATTCCACCGGAGCTGATTTCACATCAGGTAACTTACTTCAGTTTTATCCTGAGATGGATCTGGACCAAAAATTGTCAAATAAATCATTTGAATTCGAATAGTGAATTAACCTGCAGTGACATTTAGGCTCCCAGGATTGATTTACAAGGTCTGGTGTACCAGCTTGATGCCTGTCTTCCTTCTTTCTTTTGCAAATTACTAGCAGAATACAAGATCAGTGCCTTAGAGGGGACACTCCTAGCACTATGGAGGTTCCTTTTTGCTGACCTCCACCCTACTGTCAGCCATCTGCCACACTGAAATCCAAAGATTTCATTGTGTCTTGTTCATGTTCTTTGTTTTTCTGGTATGTTTGCATGATGTCCTTTCTTTCTGGTCACAAGCACTCAGGTTACACCTTCTGAAGCTATTGAACAGTTACTAGTCTGTAATGTTAAATTGGTATTCTTTACAATGCAATATTCAGAGTAGTAAGAATGTACAGTATGTAATTTGTGATTTCTAATGCACACCTAGTCACATGTTACAGATTTCACTGTGTATAATACTTGCTGGTGGCTAGAATAAGTATGTTGTGAGTATCCCATCACAGGACATTTCCATAGTGTTTTCCCTTATGCAGAAGGACCAACGTTTTGATTTCATTTTATTCCAAAATATGTCACACACATCTGTTTATTCAGTATATGATTCCAGTCAAACCTTTGACTGCATTTTGTTAATAAAGTATTATTTTCACTGCAAGCTTTGGAATCTGTGAATTAAGACTATTTCACCATTACTAAAAATGCATGATAGAGGTCTATATGTTAATGTGGGAAAGCTCACTTTTTACATATTGCAAATGACCACCTATTGTAGTGATAGAAACAGATTTCTTCATTTCAGTAACAATTAAAATACTAAATGTAGCTTTGACAGTGTCTAGGACAATGGAATTTGTAAGGTTCAGTGCTTGGCTTGTCTGTGAGCAGCAGACTGTTTTTTCTGCTTGCTGTAGCAAGCTGAATGACTGCTCACTTCATATCTCAATGCTAAACCCCTGCATTGCAGCACTGCCTGCAGGATCTGATAGGGTGCAGTTCTTTTTTGTTTCTTTCTCTATGGAACGTGAGACTGATTATACAACCAAATTAACATAAAAAAAGTCTGCATATTCTGAACATAAGAAAATGTGTCTCCTGTTAAATAATTTGTAAGCATTTCAAGATCTTTGCACTGAACTTTAAAGTGCAGGTAGTGACAGGGAAATGAAATGTTCCCTGTCTCAGACTAATCTTCTGGTCTCAGACTAACAACGCTTATTTTTTCCACAGAGTGTTGAGTGTTATACTGCTGAGAGTTTGGTAGTTATTGAGTTAATGAGGTTAGACTTCTGGGCTGCATGTTTTTTAAGAAGTCTGTTTGATAGTATTAATCTGTACAGTAAGTAACTGTATTTTCAGATTAATAATGTTTTCTTTTTCTTCGATAAATGCTACTTCAGTATAACCCTACAGAATCCACTAAACTAGTATTATGATGCACACACATGAAACAAAAAGACAGTCTGAGCTGGCATGTGATTGTGTTTAATTTATATATTGATTCCCATTGTGTATAATACACTGACATATAACACATTTTTTTAGTAAGTGTCATAAATCACTCTTATGTCTTTAAATTTTAAAATAAATAATCAAGTGTTGTCTGGGTTACAAAACTTCATTAGTACGGGGTAGCTCTGGATGGACATAAAAAACACTGATAGCCCAGTCAAGATTAGTATTGTCTCATCTGGCTTTCTAGCTCCAATGGTTCCAAGGAGCTCTCTAGCACATAAAGAAGAGCAAGCAAGGATCTAACCCATTCATCTCCAAAGACATTATTGAAAATGAGTTTAGACATCTCATTTACCACAGAGCCCCATGGGCATCAATCCTGGACATGTAGTTTGATGAAGCAGATGTCACACCAATGACATACTTTGACATTTTCTAATCATGTAAAACAGAACCAGCCAGTGCATGTACAAAATTCACAATATCTGTCTTTGATTGCAATGAGAATGCTGAACATTAATGGGGATACGATGCTTTCTTTTGTTATAGATTAATAAAAGAATTTGCTCTTCAGTGGATTGTGCCATCATATTGGACTATTCTGGGCACTGATTAAATGATTACATGATATCATGATGGGGCAAGATTTTTGCCAATTAACTGAATCAATTATAATCTTTTGATTTGACTGTAGCAAATTGTGTCACCAATTTTGGTCATTAATTTAAAATAAAAGGGCTGCTACTAGCTGCCAACTCACTTATTGCTAAGCAAATTTTAAACTTGTATCCAATTGGATACCACTTCCTTAATTGGTTTGTAAATCACGTCTGCACATGCTTTAATAATAATACATTGAATAATACAAGAATAATACATTGGATACAATAAACCAATTAAAAAAAAAGATTTTAGACTAACGCGATTGGCTTTGTGTCCCTGTCAGGCCCTAAACAGAGAAAGGATCCAATTATTTTTAACAGCTTAGAGTAAGAAAGCTGTCTTCTTGTAGATCCACCATGAAAAGCTATGTTCTAAAAGGCAATGTAGTCACAAAGAAACTAGCACTATTTCAGTTGCTCATTTTAAACAGTGAGACAATAATACAAATCCACTGATCATAGGTAATGTGTTTTTGATTCAGATCTCTGTGAGTTTATACCAGAAATTCATCAAGCTGTTCATACCCCAAACATTTTTTAAAACTGAAGTAATAAATTGGATGTGCCTAAGGAGTCCTGTCAGTATCCTAATGGTTGACATTATTATAAGCCTTCACTCATTGCCAAGGGCAATCTGAAATGACTTCGGAGTTTTAAAAGGTTATATCTTCAATGTCTGTCTGAGAAACAAGTAGCAGGTTCAGCACCTTGTAATTCACTTTACTTCTCTGTAACTTTCAAGGCTGTAAGGTCCATAAACGCTGGGGGTGATGCAACACCCTGAAGAAACAAACCAAAAGAAAAAAGTTCTTGAGACCTGTATTGTGAGTTTTTGGTACTGGAATGATAGATAAGAAATCAGCTAGAGATTATTTTTAGTTTTTCTTGTAAGACTCAAAGAATGAACCTGAAAACTCTCCCTATGGACCTTTCTGTGAGAAACAAACAGCAATTATATTCTGTAAAACAGAAAACAAGTTTAGTGGAGCTAATAGCAGGAAGATAAGAGGTAACAGGATGCATGATGATGTGTGTTTTTTGGGTTAGGTAAAGTTCAATTTGGCACAGTGATGGTTTCTACATTCAGTACATGTTACTGACAGTTAATTTAAACCCAGTTGTACAAACTCAGGTATCTTCTGTCTGGAGCCAATGGTTCTTGAACCTTTTTTCCTACTTTGCTTAAAATTATTCCTTGCACAAACTTAAATTGCTGCTATAAAGTGCTGTGGTGTGCATGACTAAGAGTAACAGAAGCTGGTCCAGGCTCCCGCGAAGTGTAGTTCAGGACCCTATGCAGACGGTATATTCTTATAATACAGTATAAATAAGTGGAGAAGGACATCAGGGGAAGGTACAGCAGGACTGGACAGATAGACAGACAGAGGGGCGTGACGACAGTGATGCAAGGGCAAGGGCAAGGGCAAACAGATCCATACAATCCAAAAGGGGGAATCTGGGGCGCAGTCCAAAGTCCAAAGCCGGGGATCCATCCAAGACGAGACAAACACAGTTAAAATCCGGAACGGAATCCGGAACAGGGACAGTTAATAAAACCAAGGTAACGAGGCCGTGATGAAGCCTATGCCGTTGGGACTCTCCTGGACCCGCTGGTAGGTGGGCTTCCAGGTGTCCATCTCCCACTGCTGAGCCAGGAATAGCGAGAGCACCAGGCTTAAATAAGGAGACAAAACAGGGGGCAGGTGCATGTAATCAACTAAGAGAGATTACGATCATGACAGTATCCACCTCCTTTCCAGGGCGGCTCTGAAGCCCTAAACAAAAAAGGTCCAAGGGGGAAAAAATAAAGAAAACAAATGGAATCCCAGACTTCTGGACTACCGCCTGCGTGATCCTTGCTGTGGCTCAGCATTCTGTAAAGGGAGCCGGTCCAGGCTCCTGTGAAACGTAGTTCAGGACCCTGTGCAGACGGTATAAACCAGAAGTAAGTGGAAAAGGACATCAGGCGAAGGTACAGCAGGATTGGACGGGTAGACAGACAGAGGGGCATGACGACGGTGATTCGGTGCTCGGGGGGCGTGGCAAGGGCAAACAGATCCAGACAGTCCAAAAGGGGCAATCCAGGGCACAGTCCAAAGTCCAAAACCGGGGTATCCATCCAAAGCGAGAAAAACATAGTTAAAATCTGGAATGGGATCCAGAACAGGAACAGGGAATAAAACCAAGGTAAGGAGGCTAGGCGCTCCGAGCCCCGGACTTAGATCGTCAGGGAGCCGTGATGAAGCCTATGCAGTCAGGTCTCTCCTGGACCCACTAGTAGGTGGGCTTTCGGGCGTCCATCTAGCAATGCTGAGCCAGGAATAACGAGAGTGCCAGACTTAAATAATAAGACAAAACAGGGGGCAGGTGCATGTAAACAACTAAAATACGAAAGGAGCGCCCTTAAGGGGAGGGATTGTAATCGTGACACTAAGCAAATACTATTATCATGCCATTGGTGACTAAGAAGTAATGTAAGGTGAATAAGAAATAATGTAACCACAGTATATAATTGAACTTATATTTGCATTTTATCTTTACTTTTAATCCTGAAAGTGTGGGCTTTTAAAGCAGTTTCAGTGCTCTCCTGGAAAGCAATGCTTATTTGATCATTTTGAACATATGGTGATTAATCAGTATTAACTACTGTACATGTCCTATCTTCATAAAAAAGAAAATTGATCTAATTCAATTATCGATTGCAGAAAAATACACTAAATAGGACCAATCATTTTGTAGTATGTTTTCTACATTTTAACACAAGCGGTCATCATTTATATTTCAGGAAATATACCAACATGATAAAAAGAGAATAATTATGAGGCTTTTAATTTTACTTGTCTTGTTGAAGAAGATGGAGAAGTTGTTCTGTTGTGATCAAATACCCATAAAGCACAGCTGCCACTGAGTATTGTGATTAATATTTATTGATGTTAAATATGATTGCTAGGTCATATGTTGGCCTGAATTTGCATACACCATGCGCAGTATAATTCTGCTTGTTTCAGTCAATCTACAGTATAAATTTCTTCATATAGGTTGCAAACATACAGTACTGTATGTCTTTCTGTGTCTTTAGTTAAGGCATCCAATTTAATATTCCTTCTCTTTGATTTTGTAATATTTTACATGTTGGAGGAATTTAGGAGAAAAAAAAATGAAGGTTTGACCCTGTTCCCTTATACTGTGTATCTGTTACTATCAAGGATATCGAAGAAGCGTATTCACTTGTTTTACAAACTTGGGCTGAAAACCAACATGGGTTACATTTATGTGTGGAAGTGCCTCCTCTTACATGTTTGAAATAACTTTCTTAATCTCAGCATAACTTTTTTGTTTTCTTTTATTTGATTCTGCCTACAAACCTCAAAGCATAATCACAATTTTGTGAAATATTTTGTATTCTGATGATGCTCTAAATTACTTTTTTGCTTGCAAAAATTCCACAGTGAGGATGATGTATACAGTAGATACTGTATATCACACTGGTAAAAAAAAATCTGCCACAGTGTGAAGGACACATGATGTCAAATATACAGTAAAGCAGAATGAGTAACGTTCCTTGAGCAATAAGACCACTCAACTTTTTTACCTTTTTTGCCATTTGCAGGTTACAAAATGATTTTAGGTCAGACCTAATACAGAAATATAAAATAAATCTAAACAGCCTAATATAACAGTCTGAAATTGATTCTGATTCTGTTGTGAAAGAAACCCTGGCTGCAGGTTTGGAATAGGTAACAACTCTGCAATAGTTTTTCCTGCATCTTTAAATACCAATTGATTCAGCAAAAAGACTGTGTGTGTGGCAGGAAAGACTTCCACCACACCTGCCTGGAATCAGCAGAATGGAAGCACCCTGGGGAGGCTTTGTGAAAATAATTTAAAGTTAATTTAATTAAGTGCAGAAGACTCATTCTGATCAGAGGAATTAAAAGCTTGCAGCACAATTCCATTATTCACTTCCCATTACAAAATGGCCTCCAAACATTCATCATCTAGTGCTGAATAAGAGGAACAACAGTCTGCTTAATGCACATCTGTAAAAAATATCTGAGGTTTTACAGACATTTGTTGGAGTGTGGAACTGTGGGAGCAAGATGTAAGTTACCCAGACATATTATTGAAGTCAGTACTTTTGTTTATTTTGAGAAACAACTGGATGAAATTGTTGGAATTTACTACTTACTACTTGTACAGTACCTCATGGGCTAGATATGTCCATTTTTTATTCCAAAGAAATATAGCACGAATTGTTCCTACTTCCTTTTTTCTGAATCTACTTGTTCTCTATATTTAATCTTGATATTTTTAGTAGATCGTTTTCCATGCCTGAACATTTTTTTTCAGATCCTTTAATTTTATTGCTTAAATGTTGTAGGTAACCTGAATAAAAAACATTTTAACTCTATTTCTATACAATATTTCTATTGTTATTTCTATACAATAAAGTACTCTGTTAAATGTTCTTAAATGCTCTAAAATAATATTTTCCACTTACAAATGTTTATTTAACCTTATTAATATGATCAATATGATTTTATGATGGATGACATGCATTTTTTATTAAAATGTTACATGTCAGCTTTTACATCCCAGGGTACGGTATGTACATTTTTAATGAAAGTAGAGTAATTTTCCATACCTTCACATCACAGGAAGCAAATAAATATTTCATACAGTATCAACATTTTCACTCCAGTAAAAATATTACTGTAATCAAAATCCGCAACTAAAGCTCTGACTGTGTCACTGACTACTTAAACTTCATATTTTCTATTCTTTGTCTGAGATACAAAACTGGGGCTCTGATGTAAGAGACTCTTCAGTGGTTGTAGCTCACACCCCTAATACTGCAAAATCAGTTAATTGCCTCATTAGTTTATATCATCATGTATTATCAGTGTGAAATATTTGCGTAACTTTGACTAGACTGTAAATGTAATTTTGGGAAGATCCTCTCATATACAGTGGCTGTTATAGATTTTTATAGTACACCCTGGAAAGGCACCTTTTCTTGATAGTTTCTATACTTCATTATAATGATTTTTATCGAAAGGTGTAATTGGAAAGGAGTGACAGTGAACATTTGCAGGACCTAGCTGTATCAGGGTCAAAGGTGGCTTTGTTCTTTTTTGGAAGTAATGATCCATACATCAATACCCATCAGTCAATCCAGGCTATTGATAATAACATTAGCTCTATTCAGTGTTGGGATCAGTTGAATAAACAGTACAGTATATAAATAAGACAAACTCTCCAAACATACTGTAAGCATCGGATGTATGTTTGGAGGGATGGAGCATTTTAGTTTAATTGTTCTCTTTGGCATCCCATCCAGGGTATATTCTATCTTGCACTCATTGCTTACTTACAGTAGATAGGCTCTTCCTCCACTGTGACTCTATATCGGATAAAGAGGTTAGAAAGTGAATGGATGGAGGTTCTCTTTGGCCACAATTGATCAGCTTTTATTCTTTTTACTATAGTTCAACACTGCACATTGTAATAATGGAGAATACGATACATAATATGCTCATAATATTATGAGCATATTATGAGTATATTGAGTTTTTTTTCTAATTTGCATACATTAGAGATTCTCATGTGTAAGCTATATAATCCTTTAGTAATAAATACTACTTAAAGCATATTCATAAATTATGATTTTTTTAGAAATATTAACTCTTTAATAAGGAAATACTCAACAGTTTTATTAACATTGCATTTAGATGGAGAACAAGTTATAGGTGGCTATAAGTCTTCTCATGGCTTTTGTATCCTAATTATTTAATTATACTGTATTTTTTTTATTAGCATAACCTTGTTAACTAGTGTAAGGCATTATTACATTAAATGCCAAAGAAGGTGCTTTTTTAATTCCTAATTTTGTGTGTCCCAATCCAGTGAATGAGCAATGTTAGAGTAGTTAAAATACTGCATACTGTAGGTCATTTGTTTTCATATACAGTATAAGCATTAATAAGGCTAGTTGAAGAAGCAGGTGGTTTGATTTTAAATTACTGTACATTTGAAAAGCCTTGGTTTTAGTTGATCCACTCCAGTGCAATCAATCGAAGACTGCAGTATATCATTATGGTTACTCGCTGGGGTCAGAAGGCCAAAGGGGGATGTTTTCAGATACAGCTTGAGGTCCAAGCAGCTCATTTAGGATTCTTTTTGGTATAACAAGAATGATGTCAATGCATATTTAATGCATGTTCATTAATATTGCCCAAATTGTTGATGGGCTCCTATTATAAAGCACTGGTTGTTGGGAGAAACAGGGCTGACATTTTTCTTCAGTTTTATTTCTAAATTTTTGTTTTAATTATTTTTTCAATATAAGTACTTAAAAAGTGTTCCATCTTCCATCATTTCCTACCGTATGTACCTTCATTTTGTATTTTCTCTGATTTTTGGTCTTTATGTCATCTCCCTCAGATAAGGGTTTCTTCTTTCCCACACAGCTGATATACAGTTGATATGTAAGTGACTTCTAATGGTAGTTTTCTCAATTCTATATCCTGAAAATGTATGTATTGGAGATCTCTAGCTGTTGTCTTTGGGTTAACAGTTGCCTCCCTCATTTGCCTGATAAGCTTTGGTAGCAAAATACTCTTGTGTCCTATTCCTACACCAGTCACCTTATTACTTTTTAAATGGAAACTGAAATTCACTTAATTATTTATGACAAATTTTAATGCATTTAATTCTTATTAAATACCAGTAACAGAGTCCCCTGTGTTCGAAGTGTTACCAATAAAGGCCACAACACTGACCTGTCCAGTGCGAATTGTGCAATAGGTGTGGGGATCATATTGTGAGATGAAAGATGGTTGTTTTAGCAGCGCATGTTTTGGGAAAAATCATATAGTTCTTGTTTCTCATGTTGTGCTTGTACAATATTGGAAACTGGTACAAGTATTGGAATGGAAAGGCAA
Organism: Atractosteus spatula; assembly: GCF_055471065.1. Taxonomy (NCBI): domain Eukaryota; kingdom Metazoa; phylum Chordata; class Actinopteri; order Semionotiformes; family Lepisosteidae; genus Atractosteus; species Atractosteus spatula. Next base: position 30,966,909 of record NC_142712.1, read on the forward strand.
AGACATTTACAGGTAGCACAGGGCTAATAAAATAACTCTCTCCTTGCTCTGTCTTTAGAGTCAAGATTTGCTGGATTGTGAGACGAGTGGTATCTGCCAACAAAATTCCTGAAGAAAACCTGTTTTAATTGAAAAAGTTTTAAATTCAAATTAAAGTTGAAGGTCAAAAAGAAAAGAGAGAGAACCCCAAATCATCATTTTCTATTGTAAGCACCTGCACATTTAGATAATTACAGTTCCTCAGATTATTACCCAAGGCTCTTATAAGCTGGCATCTTTTTAGAGGGCACAATGTGTGGAGGGCAACCTACTGATTAGAAAATAAGACGTTTAAGAGTATAATAACACAGGAGTGCTGAAACTGCTGACTCTTAAAGCTTCCTTAAGCTCTGTGCAGTGAAGCAATGAAGGCTTATGAAGTGTTGCCAATCAAAGAGCTGAGTCAATAACTGCTACAGTATTCGCTACAGTATTTAAATGCTCTTGTTTGCCTGACTCCTTAGCTTTACCTGTCCACTGTGAACATCTCAATATCCGCCATTTTCTTTTTCTTTATTACATGTTCTCATTATTACAGTTTCAAAATGCTGAAAAAAGAGTAGAGTTTAAATAAAAACCCTTCTGGGGGATAATAATTGCTAAGTCACTAAGGATATGTCAGCATAAAGGGTAGGCATTTCAGGTAAGAATAGGGCTGGACAATGTTCTAAATTAAAAATTAACTGAGGTAAAAGAGAATCACATTTTTTATTATTTGATTTATTTATTTGGTAGTTTGAAAAGTAATTACACAGAGAAATGGCAGATCTGCTTTGCAGACAGTGTTTATGTTTACTAAGTTCCTTAACTACAATATATACCAAGAAGTTATGGACAAGTTTTGAAAATGGCATTAGTGAGATACTATTATAAATGGAGCAGAATAAAGAGCACCGTGTAACAATGTTATTAACTTGGTTTAATGTGTCAGCTTTTAAAATTGTCCCCTTACATTTTAACTACTTCAAGTTTGAATGTTACATTTTGAAATGTACCTTTTCTGATGTTCCCAGTATCAACACACAGTATTCACTACAGTATACTGTATGTTGCATAGAATTAAAACACAAACAGGTTTATTATGATTGTTTTTATCTTTATTGGTTTCTGTACATTTTCAGCCTGAGCACTACTGGCACACATCTATATTGGCTGGCATTGATACCTAGGCTTTGGTAAATGGAGGAATACTATGTAATTTTATGAAGAAACTGATGAATTCCTTTCATCAAGATGCCATGTCCAGAAATGGATACTTAATAAAATCTCTTTTGGAAAAAAAAGACTCAAATTTCCAGGTATTTTCCATTTGCATTAGCTTGTGTGCAACCTTGATCGATCGGTTCAGATTAAGGCCATTTTTGATTGATTTCTTAAGTAATATTAACTTTCAATTGCACAGTGCTGTATGCACGCATCTACTGAAATCCACAATTTTTGCAATATACTGTACAGCGTTTGAAAAGTAGCTCTGGGTCGAAAGCATCATGAAGACCAATGCAAATAAAACTGCAACTCACAGATACAGTTTTTCATTATTTTATGCAGTCATTTTTTTATTCTTTTCATATTTTCTCATTAATGTTAATATTAAACTTTTTTATATCTTTGACAGCTACTGTGGCTACCTTCCTGAGTGGTGAGTACTTCCCTTTGTGTCTCTTTGCAGCTTTCCCATAGGTAACTATGTTCCATCTGTAATTTTTTTCTGTGAACTATTTTTGGTTAAAAATATACAGAAACAGCAGCCACAATAATCAGCAGATGCAGTCCAAGCATAGGCAAATGGACCCAAGTGATCGAGAGTTCCATACAATATAAATTATAGCAAGACAGGGTAATATTCAACGATGCCAGGGGAAGAAATGCAGAAGCTGCCATCATAGCTCCAACATTTTTTAACTCTAGTGAGACCAGTCAACCAAATTATTTCTATGTTTAAATATTTAATCGGGTTAACAGCAAGGACCATCTTGAAGAGTGGACAGAGAATAAATACCGTACGTTTTGAAAAGATAATGCCCTTTTTCACTTGTTTTTCTTCTTGCTGATGTTCTGGCAATGTTCCCAAGCCTAACATATTTGACAAATGAGAAAGTAACTGTTGGAACTTGAAGTTTAACCATACTCAAACAGTTTCATTGTCAAACTATGTTTGACAAATACATATTTTATTATAAGAAATATGTTACATTTGGATCACTGTCATCTAGAATATATAAAATACTTTTATATTTTTTATTTAAACTTCATGGAGTTCATAGTCATTAGGTGTGGTTTAAAAAAAACGTTTGGAATTTGTTCAGTATTTGTGCAGTACATGTACTATAAGTCAGAACACAATAGGCACACTCATCCATAGTATATCCTAAGGGGGAATTTCTTTAACTGCATTCACCAAAACTGTTTTTCATTTCCCCCACATGTTGTCTAGGACCAGAAGGAGCACTGCATGCACAACCTTTGTTGACTTTCATTAAAAAAAACAAACATTTTTTTTCCTATTTCCTGTGAACTTATTATAGAGGGAAAGAATTCTAAAGAAACTCGAAAAGAAAACATGTGATGCCTAAAGGAGCTTTTTTGCATCAACAAACATTCTATTTTCTACTTTTTTTAATTAATATTGAAGATATCTTTAAACATTATTAAAATAAAAGATACAGTTTTATCTGTAATCTTAATCTTAAAGAAAGGTTTATGCTAAAGATTTTGAGGTATCCAAGGCAGACATATTGACAACATAGCTGAAACAGGTTACAGTCCCTGAACCATAGGACTTGCCTGCCATTGAATATATTTCAAATCGACAAACAAGAAAGTTCTGAATTATGTTTTGACTGGGATCTGCCCTGTTCTGGGAGATATAGTACATCATGCAGTGCTGCAATTTTGTGAATGCCACTAAGTTTGTGATTTGTGATAGCAGTTGAATTTACTGTAGCATGAGACCTCGTGTGAAATTTTCAGCTTGTGTTCCTGTTTCTAACTATGAAGTACAAGCATGCGTCATTACATTTTGTCCAGAAGACAAAATTTAATTAAATTAGTCTTTTCTGATTGACTAGCTTTATATTTAATATGTAATTATGCTTCAAGCATGCTCAAACTGTGGATCATTTAAAAGTGACAGAGACAAATCGGAAATCTATGAGACAGAATGGACACTTTTGCCATTTCCCTTAGTGGCCTTGATTGGAGAAATTAATTTTACAGTTGATTAAAAATTTAAAAATATCCACGTTGATTTTACTGCAGGAACTTGGATTAGTAAAAACATTAATGATCTCCATGTCTAGAATTTTTTTCTTCAGTTTGTCTTCTGCTGTGAAACCTAGTCATGATAGCTCTTCGATTCATTTTTGAGAAACTTTAATTTCTAAATTGGGTCCAGAGCCACAGCTATGATATTTACACTTTATATAGTACTTTATGTTCTGTGCAGCTAAGCAGTATTACCTAATTTGTAACATGCTAGTTATTCATACAGTACGTGTCTACAATACTGCATCACATTTTGCTCTAAGATGTATTAAGTAAGCTATGTCAGTACATGTGTTTTTATTGCAGGATGCTGTTACTCCAAACTGATTTCTAATTCTGTACAGGTAATCTTGGCAACAGCAGCATTATCACCTTGTTGCCCAGTCTCATTAGGTCTAAAAAGTTAGTTAACTCGGATTAATATTGGGATGTGAGATCTTTGATGAAAACCAAGTTGCTACACGTGGTGTTGGTGGCATTATTCTCTCTTGACAAAAATGTCCTAACCAATTCTTGAGTGTGGTGATGAGGGATACTGTGCTGTAGTAGGTGTTATCGTTTAGATGATGGGGCTTTAATCTAAGTTCTTGTCTGCTTACTTATTAAAGATTATATGGCACAGAATAGAAATGAAGAGGTGATAGCCCCAGTGCACTGGCTTAATTATGGAATTTAATACAATTGGTGAAGAAAGTTTTCTGTTTTCTACCTGATGCTACTGGTGAGGAGCTACTGTAGCTATGAACCTTCTCCCAGTTGGGTGCTGTAGTTCAACAGTAAATAAAGTAGATTCCCTCCTGTATGCAAAGTACTTTGGGATCCGTTAGCATGAAAAACACTGTATGAGTGCAATTAATTAGTTATGTGAATTATTCACACATAATCATATGTTTTGCATCCTCTACAAAATATTAATCAATGAGACCTTTATAAGAAAGTGAACAAAGAGTTATTTTTAAAGTACCATGTTTTTCTTATTCACTAGTGAAAATTTGGTTCATGAATAAAGAAAATTTTTCACTGGAATCTCACATTCTGTGTTTATCATCATAGCAACATAAGGTTCAAGAATTCAGAGACCATCTGAGATGGATACAGTTGGGAATGGGAAGCGGCAGTCTTCGATCCTTTTGTTTTCATTTCTTCTGTGTTTAATTATTTAATTGAAGTGGGCACTTGATTAAGAAGTAAAATCATCTCCTTCAGTTTGGAATTTAAAGTTATCTGTAAAATCAGCAGAATTTCAACCCCAGAAGACTGGAGTTTTTATACACTATAGCAGTTTTCCGTTTTTAAAAACAAATTGCATTATCTGTACATACAGTAGGATGCAGGGACAAAAGGGAGGATGTCTGGGGAATGACAAATAAATAACTGTTCGGTGACATGGTAGAGAGGTGGTGAAAATGGTTGGTGGATATGTGGTCTCTTGAGTCAGACAAGAGGCCATTTGGGCAGTATAAATGGAAGGAATGACGCAGAGCAGAGTCCTGAAACATGATTTATAAAGAGCTTTTTATGAGCTGGGCTCTAACAAAAGCACAACCCTGGCTTAATAGTGTTTGCCTGATTCATTTAAGTAATTTCCCAGATTGATTACACTGTGGCAACTTGGGTAAAACCCAATAAAACTGAAAAAGTAATGCCTTCTCTTTGGGTTTCATTTTGTACGGATCTCAATGGACTCCCTGGAATGACCCGAGTCCTCCAATTTGTGTGCATTTCCCTGGTTGGCTTTTCCAATCACTGCCAAGAATTGAGTTGTCTCATGGCTGTGACTTCTGTTACCAAAGAAAATGCACTGTAACTACTATTGCTATTAGTAACATAAGGAACAGCTACTGTATAAAAGAGGTGAGGCCATTAAGCCAATCTAACACATTTGTTAATTAGTAACTAGTTGATCCAAGGATCTCATCCAGCCTTTTCATCATGAATGAAGTTAGGGTATCGACTTCAACAACATGGGAATGTACAGTAGCTTGTTCTAAGCTCCCACTCACAGCTGTGTAAAGAACCACTTCCTCTTATAATCCCCCTATTCCGGTGTAGTCTGCAGATAATTAGCTAATCATTTAGCTGTTGTCTTTATATAACCTGAGTTGGGATGTATTTACCTGTCTTTGGGAAGAAAGTTTAGAAATACAATCATGGTACCAGTTTAATTAATTGCATTTTGATTGTTTTGGAAACCTCATTTTTAATTTTGCTGAATTGTTGCCACCACTATCGAGAATTTGACAGATCTTTGTTTATGATAATAGTACATGATCCCCTGCTGGCTAGTATTCTCCTCAAGATGCTTCAACAATCATCTGTCTGTGGCAATCCAAACCCATTGCCTTTTAGCAGGAGGACATCTTCTGGTACCTTGTTTGTCTCCAAATATTTTTAAAGTCATGTGATTTTACATTGAGGACCAACAGATCTACTATCAGGTCAAGAAAGTAGTTGCTGCAACACTTCATTGCTCTGAGTCATGACCTCAATTTCTGATAACACATATGGGATAAATAGGAATGGGAAACTGGGAAATGACCATGTAAACCAAGTACTCTTGCTGCACTCCCCCTATGTCTGTACATGTGCAGTATATTCATTATGAGAATGTGAATCTTAATTGTTTATGTCAGATCCACAGTGAAATAAAGTGGAACTGTTTAAAGGAACTTCTACGCAATGTGGATTTGTGAAATTAATATACTGTATGCCTTAGTTCATTGAAATGTTTGCCGTCTCATTAATATTTGTATATTCCATAATCTCAGGTGACTTCTGCTTGCTCTTAAAACACTGTAACTCTAAAAGTGTCCCATGGGAAATGTATAAATCTATATAAACATACAGATAGAAATATAGAGTTTTTTTAATGATTGTCCAACATATTATTTTCATGGATAAAATTCACATTTTATGCAGCATTAATAGATTAATAATATCCCATTTAAATAAAACTAATACTTGCAATGACAGCAGTGAGACAGAAGAGGTTCGGGCAACAATACTGCACTCATAACAGAATGACACCTCCACCCACCCCCTCTCACAAGCTGTTTACTGGATAGGCTTTCAGGAGGTATTCCCCAAACAGATTGAAGAGAGATTACTGGGCTGTAGAATTGAAACACTGCTCTGCAGACATACAGGAGGCCAACATCAGAATGCTAATGGAAAAATTCGCTCAAGCTGAGGAGAAGCATGTGTGAGGTGTCTGTGTGGTACCAGGGAAGGGTGCTTTAATCTTTAGATTCATAAATGTGCAGTTAGGTTTGCTTTGTTCATATGATAAAGGTGATACTTAATATGCACTTGTGCTCAGTGTAGAATTACTCTTTTAAATGACAACTTGTGCGCTTGTATGCAGACAGCTAAGAGAAAGCTGCTGAAAGATCTATACATTCAGAAAGCTTATAGTGTTTGTTTTTTGTACGTTTCGGAAAACATATTGCAGCATAGAAGCAATCACACCATTCGTCTAGATAGCTTCATGCTGCGTTTACAGTGTGTTATGTACTCTTCATCATTAGGAATGGGAATGGTTTAAAATGTATTACTTTCTACGGAATAGCAACACTATACACAATATACCAATAAACTAGGAGGAAAGAAATGCAGCTTCGGTGTTATAATAACTGGTCTGCAGTGGCATGTTTCTTTTCTTTGCATTTGCAAAATTCATCCTTGTATCATAACTTTTACTTAAATACCCCTTTCAACAACACATGAAATAATTAGGAGCTTAATTCATTTATAAGGATTCAAGAAGAACATACTCTATGTTTGTTATTCTTTGAAGTCAAGTTACAGGTGTCACCTTATTTTTTACAAATTTTCACGATGGTGCTTGCAACTTTTCTTGTGCATCTTTGTGCATTTTTCTGTGTAGGTTTGGATTTTATCTAATTAACATACAGCCTATATTGTGGAAGTGAGGAGGAAAATGGGATAAGAGAGAAATATCTTTCTGGGTTGGTTTCATTGTACCAGGCATCTGCTTTCAGTTTATCTCAATAAGAATGGTATTGACCTTTTGTAAAGCAAAATCTGGATATTTGGAAATCAGATCAATTTTTGCTACCCTCTGCATGTCTGTTGCAATCTATAAACTATTTCAAGGCAATGAATTTAATAAATTGGCTTTATTAAAATTTGTGTCAGGAGGCAATAGGAGAGATTCTAATTTTCAAAACCAATTGAACAGTATATTATGGTATTTCAGACATGCCTGTGACAATATGGAAAAGGAATGTTCATGGCAAGGGAAAGATTAGCCAGAGAAAATGGCACACAGTTTTTTCTATTTCTGCAAATGGCACAGGTCATGACACAAAAGGAATTTGCAAAATTACATTGTGACTCTCAGGAGAGGTCACACAAGTGCTATAAATATACCAATGATCAATAACCTTGGGGGATTATGGGGAAAAGATGCAGAATCATTTTCATGTTTCAGGTCAAGAGATCATAAGCCCTTTTTATAATGAAAAGTTATTTTATCCCTGAAAATGTTGTCTTGCAATGTATATAGAATAGCAAATACTGACAGAAAAAAAATAGTAGCGAGTGTAGTCAATTAAAGAAAAAAAAACTAGTTATTTTCTAAACTAGACACATTTAGGGTTTTTAAGGTCTTTTATAGCTGGTTACACAAGACTTTAATTTAATCAAAAGTAGAATTGCATATACAGTAAATATTAAGTATTACATTTATTCAGCTAATTAGTTAGGCCTGTTTTGCAACTCTGAATATGGCTGGAACAAAAAAATAGAAGTCACTGGGGTCCCCAAAAATGCACTTTGAGATCGTAGGTCTGACATTTCTGTACATTTACTGAAAATAAAAAAATACATATTGCTCATTGACAGTTACTTTTTTATTTCTTATTCCCAGATGTTTCATATAATTTCCACTGTAGAAATTAAGTTTTAAGTAAAATTATGTTTTCAGAATTACTGTATGTTGCTGCTATCTTTTTAAAAATGTTGCAGTTTTAGAATTTAGAATTTCTGTTTTCCATATGCATGCAAATGGAGGATGGATAATGTAGGCTGAATTGTCACATCCGGGCATACAAAACACAAGCACGTCAGTATCACACCTGTTTCACCTGTTTTAGAAAAAAGTAAACGTGATGAATGTCCAGACAGTGGGTAAACATGGCAAACAACAGATTATGCATAACACTGGGACTGAAAAGAATAGCAAAGGAGTATACAAACACTGTTGATTAATAATGATGAATGATACATCTAAAAATGTATATGTCCAAAAAAGGAGAAAAAAATGCCCTCTACATTTTCATTCATAATACTTTTGTTATGTTATTCCCAAAAAAGCATTTCCCCTTCCTCATCTGTATACATTCCAATTGCAAACTGCTTCATATTCAAAATCTTAATGCTAGCCCAGCATTAAGCCTTAAGGCTTCAAGAGGACTGCACCAGCGTACTTCCAGACCACTGTGAGTCCCTGCTAGGGCACTGAGATCCAGTTCCTGAGGTTGACTGGCAATGACAATGATATGGGGTCCCTGGGCCAATTGTCATCTGCACTGGCTCTCCGATGGTAAAATGACCTACTATACTAGTCTGTGTCAGAACCACGGACTTACCATCTTCCAGAAGACATTGAAACTAAACTCTTCTGGATACCTGTAATCCCAGAGACCTGTGACTGACCCTCACTTACTTTGTTCTTGTATGAGTACATCTTATTACTTACACAGTACCAAAACATCATAGCAATTATTTAATGCTGCACTTACTGGTTGCTGTGGTTCTTTTGTTGTTTTATGATGTTATTTGCGCCCTTTGCTTTTTGTTCAGGTCTGATTGTAAGTCACTTTGGATGAAAGCACCTGCTAAATAATTTAATGTAAATGTTAAAAAGGTAATCTAAATAAAGAAAACTTGTTTAATTACATTGTTGCTAAACAAAGCTTTTAAAAGAGTATAAGGCATGACATTTGGATGTTTTTCTAGAGGATGACCTGATGCTTAAACTAAAAATGCCATCCTTTCTCACAGTCTGTGACTGAGACCTTATTGATTTCAGCTTCAAGTGCTCATTGCCTGGGCGCTGATGAGGCAACTTCACTTAAAGGCAGATGATAATAATTGATGACAGACAAAAAAACTCCAGCAACAGCAATTGTCTTGCTCAGCCAAAGGAACAGCTGTATAGCAAGTAAGCACAGACGTCCCCAAAACAGAGGAATTAGAGTAATACAGGGGAAGAACAGCAATAAAGTCAGCCATTTCTCTTGGCTTCAAAATAATAATAAGGCATGCCTTAGACTTTCCTTATTTTCCTGAAATTGAATTCACTAAACCATCATATGTCATGCCTTTAGTATGACTTCAACCCTGCAATCGTTCATGAATTACAGGTATTTTCCAAATAGTACTATGATTTTAACATTATTTCTATTCTGCTGTATCAGGGTGTATTTTAAGATACACAGATTTTGACTGCAGAACTTTACTGTGCAGTTAGATAAAAAAACATCAGTGGAAATGTGCCAGGGTCCATGTACCGTAGGTCACTGAATCAAGGAAATCAAGTAACACAGTGGTCCAAGCAGGCAGGCTGGTTCTTTTGTATCTGTGACTAACACATTCTTACCACAGTTATCATTCATTTATAACATATACTATATCATTTCACCTCTAAGAGCACTGTAGCTAGCACTCGTTCGAAAAGTAATGCAGATATACAGTACCATGAATGGTAAGGCAGGGATTGTTTATAGTTTAATATGAATCAATATTTCTGTGTTCTGGAACTCTCCTCCCTTCCCCCAGGCTCCCCCATTGAGTGAGGTGTGGGGAGGGGGCTGAAAGCACATTGCGTTCTTGCCAAGGGGAATTGCTGCTATTAAGGCAAGCTAAACCTAGCTTAGAGGGCAAGGGTATGTTAGAAGGCAGGGTCAAATGTGTATAGTACTATTGTAAAAATCTACAAAGTCTAGTAAATCCAAATGTACTGTACATGAGTTTTTCCTCGTGTACTGTAAACAACAAAAACCTACTGTATGTTACTAGTATATCTACTAATTCAGTGCTAGCTAGAAGTGGAGTGTGTTGTGGGTCATTGTCTTGCTGCAGATTGAACTTTGTGTTTGTTGGACTTTGGTTCTTTATAATTCAGAATTCATTGTGCTGCTGCCATCATTAGTTACATCTTCACTCAAAACCAGTCAGTTCCAAAGGCAACCAAGCATGCCCAAAACATGGCACATCCTCCATCATGTTTCATAAATGAGATGGTGGGTGTGGTTAGGATCATTTGCAGCTCTCCTCTTTCTTAACACTTTTTCCTGTAACTTTGATAAAAGTTTATCTGCTTTTTGTCTCCAGAACTATTGTGAGTAATCTTTCTGTTTTTTGCAAATTTGCACATTTCGTCTTGTAGTGTAACCCTTGTAATTCTCCTGTCAAAGTATTCTGCACACAGTGAATTGAGATGCTTTTACTGATGCACTCCAGAGATTCTCTGCAATCTCTTTGGCTGTTATTTTGGGGGTTTTTCTTCAGAGCTTTAATGATTTTTTTTCTGTCATCAACTACTGCTGTCTTCTTTGGATGGCCTGTGCTTTGATAATTGCTTACTTCTCTAGTAGTTTCTTTTTTTTTCAAGTCATTCCATATTGTTGATTTTGCGATGTCCAATCTGTCTGCAGTGGTTCTAATTGGAAGTTTCCTTGCTCTCATCTTCACACTTGCTTGCTTTTCTGTCATAGACAACTCTCTAGTCTTCATCTTGATTTAAGCCTTCTATCTCTGTCTAGAGGCAGACCAAAAAGTAAAATCCCAAGGCTGAAACCAAGCTTATACATTCATAGCTCTTTAATTTTTCACAATTAAACCAATATGAAAACATGTGATCATTATGAAACAACTGTCAGCCTTGTGTTTCAACAGGGCGATTGGATCAAAAACATTTATTGTTCTTAAGTGGCTAAATATATAAACATATGCAAAATAATACCCAGAACGAACAGCTGAAATTCTACATTCATTAAATACATATTTCAGGGTGGTGTGGTGGCTCAGTGGTTAGCATTGCTGCCTTGCAGCATTGGGGTCCTGGGTGAAAATTCTTAACCTAGGGGACTACCTGTGTGGAATTTGTTTGTTGTCTCCTTCTTTGTGTAGGTCTCCGCCAACAGTACAAAGACTTACTGTTAGGTTGATTGGCTTCTGGTAAAACCGGCCCTGGTGTGAGTGTTTGTGTATCTGTGTCTGTGCATACCCTGGTGTACTGTCTAGTTTATATCTTACGTTGCCTCTGCTGCTGCTTGGATAAAGCAGTTAGAAAATGTATGGATACATATTTCTTTAGCACACACATAAATGACACATTTCACTTCACTTTCCCGGTACTTATGCTTTTCACTGAATATAGAACTTCTAATATGAAACCAAGGTGATGTGGTGACAACAGTGTGTTGTAAAGGAATCAACACAGGTGTACTACTGTAAATGTCACTATGAGAAAATTATCTGTAATACTGTAAATTGTTGATTCTTCCATAAAATGCAAGAACTGTTATTACTATATTTAGTTACAGAAATAGAAGCATCAGTATAGCACCAGAGCCCCTTTATGAGCCCCTTTATGCAAGCAATAAAGGAACTGAGGAGAGCATTATATGTATACAGTACATACTGTAAGTACACAGTATTTACAGTGCCGTTGTAAAAATATTTGCCCCCTTCCAATGATATCCTATTTTGTTGAAATTCAAATAATATTTACATATTTCTTCAAATCAATATTATTAACCAAACCTTTATTTTTCAAATTGATTCTTTTTTGGGGTTAAATAAGTTATCCTGACAGGTATTGGCAAGAAAGCTTATACTGTGGGTGATACTACAAAGATGCAGCAGAAAATTTGTAGTCAGAAGACACAAAAGCTTTCACCCCAGTGGCCAAGTTAAAGCTCTGATTTGAATCCATTAGAAAAACAGGCAAGACTTTAAAATTGCTGTTCATCAACTATCCCTGATTATCTTTACAGATGTTGCACAAATTGGAAAATAAGAATTGTAGGAAATTTGCACAATCTCTCTGAGAAAAGTTGGTGCTCATCCAAACAGATGTACAGTAGCTGTAATTGCTGCCAAAGGTGCTTCTACCAAGTATTGACTCAATGTGGTAAATACTTATAATGCAAGCAACATTTTCTGGTTTGCAGGGTTTGCTAATCGTCATGTTTTTTTTAATAAGTGAAAATGTTAACTTTAAAAAAAATGTGTATAGAGCATTTGTAATTCAACAACATGGGATATCATAATACTTTGCAAGGCATTATGGAAACATACATACACAACATTCTGTTTTGGAAGTAGAGGATTTTTTATATTGCAGAACACTATCTGCTTAATCTGTTGTGCAATGCTGACACAACCTAAAATCTACGATAGTTGACAGATGTTAATAGTGCACTTGGAATAAAAGCTTTGGCATGATTAGGCAAGTTGAAAATTGAGATCCCTTTCCCAGCATGACCTACAACAAATCTCTCATGAAAATATGGGTTCAGTTTAGTTTTTTTTCATGAATCCTTCACAAAAACTCTTCTGTAAGGGCTGTGCAAGGAAGGGTTTAAAGGACATGAGCAAGGTCACTGCTTCATCTTACTCAGTCAGACACTATGACCTATAAATCCTGTGGTAAACAGTTAAATGAAAGTCTACACCCTAGATTTCACAATTTCAAGCTTGGGTAAAGTCTCCAGGTAATTTGGACTAGGATTTCACAGCTTTTGACCAAACACAAACTTCAGTGATGTCCCTGTGGAAGCACCTGTAGGCTTACAGTATATGGAACTTGCAGCATGTCAATAGATGAATCGATCAATAATCGATAGTTTGGATGAGCACCTCTTTACTTTCTCATTCTTCTCTTGAAGTACAGGAATTATTGCTGTAAGACAAGAAACAGCTGGTGATTTCACATTGGTCAGATATAATATGAAAAATACAAAAAAGTTAAAATTTGTCACATAAACCATATATTTGTAATACAGTACTTTATGAAATTATGACTATAGAGATTCTCAACTAGATTTATACAAAACACAACTAACCAGAAAGAAGCCTGACTTTTGTCTATCATTGAACCATCCTTGACCTATCATGTCCCTTTGTAATTGATCTGTAACGCTGGCTGTTAAGACTGATACATGTAAAAGCTGGTGATGCTGTTTTTAGGGTTTAGAGCATTATTAGTAAAGAGCAGACATACAGTAGAGAAATGGATGACCTTTATTCTGTTCTGCAACCTCTCCAATTTTCTTCTATGTAAGCCAATTTTATTCTGTATGTCTAGACATTGGATTGTTCTTTCAGTGTAAGTGAAAACAAATTGTATTTCATCCTGTGGGTTAAGGGGATAAAAAAACCTCAAATGCTGCAAGAACAAAAACCACAATAACCAATGACAGGGACACATTTAATGTTCATTGTAATAGTTAAAGTGGAGTGATGAGAGTGAAATGCTCACATCACTACATTTAATAACTGAAAAGAACATTATAAATGTGTAGTGAACTGGTTGAGGATGACCAGTATGTGCACCCAGTGCCTGGCTATATAACCATTAGCAGGTGCTGTTACTTTCTCAATGGCACATACAGTAGCTGGCTTGCTGCAGCGTATGCCTTGGAGTTGAGTAACAGCCTGTGTGTTTTTTTCTTTCTTTTCCCCTCGACTAACGCAGGTTGGAGTGTACCAGCATCAAGTCCTCGGGGGATAGTTTTGCATATTGATTCTTTAGGATTGCCCTTGAATGTTGGACCAGGGCGTAGAGTACTGCATGCAGCACTGTGTGAGCAGCATCACAAATCAGGAGGCAGAGCAAGAGAGGGAGGTACGGAGTGGGGGGGGGGGCAGAGAAAGAAGGGAGGAGAAACAGGAGGAGGGGGGATGTGTATCGAGAGAGAGGGGAGGCAAGTAAAGAGAGGAGGGGACTGAGAGGAGGGGGGTGTTGAGGGAGAGAGAGAGAAGGAGAGCTTGTTCTGCTGCAGTGGCAAAGAGTGAGGGAGACTGCAGTTTCTGATGCTGATGGGAGAGAGCAGGGGACATTACTACACGCTAAAATATTAACCCTAAGTGCCTCACTGTTGGATGGGTCGGCCTGTTAGAGGGAACTGGACTGAGATATCACTGGTAAGGGGGACCCCACACTCCTTTCTGTTTTAACTCTTTCAGGGAAAGGGGACTGCCGCCTGCTGCCTGTTTGTAGAAAGTTATGAGCTATGAAATGTTGAGCCAATTTTTATTTATCCAGATTCCAAGTTTAGTTGGTTGAAAATCATTTTTACTGAAAAAGGAAACTTTATTTGGAGGAAATGGAAAAAAAAAATATTAGGTGTGATTTTGTTACATCACAGGTTTGTAAACTACCGTATGTTTTGCCTTAATATGCAAATGTTGGGATAATTCTGTAGTCTGTCTATACTGTAGATATGCATTAAGCTGTAATTGTATGTACAGTAGTATAAGCTTACAAACATAACAACATACAGTACAAAGAACATGAGCTGCAGTTTTTTTTAAAGGTACTTTATGGTAAAAGTCAACAATTATTTTCTTACTCCATAATTTTTATATGAACAGTAATGCTGGTTTCCTTTTTGTTTAACCATTTGAGTGCTAAGTACAAAACCTGACTTGAGTGAGCTATATTTATCCATATACTGTATGTGCATGTTTATGCTTACTGTACTATCGTAGACATGTGTGAATATGTCTACTTTTTCTTTTAAAACATATGATTTGTTATGGTAGAAGAAACAAAAAAATACTACACAGGACTCCAGAGTATGTCAAAAAGGTTGACGTGCTTGAAAGAATATGACTAAAGTGGTCTGGTCAAATGGAACTGAATTTATTGCACTTTGTATGTTTCACTGGAGTATACTGGTTTGCAACAGTTTGCAAAATAATGAAGATAAAGTGATTTTCAGGACATACTGTATAAGCGCCATGATTTCCAAGATGTCATTCTTGATAACATTTAATGGATTTTGATTTTCATTTTGAAAGTTCAATAATGTTTACTTATCTTGCAAGTATTTGCAGATGCATTATATACCTACCGTAGTAACCAAGCTATCAACCAATCTTTGAAATTACAAATATTTTCATGAATCCTCTTTTAAACTGAAGAATCTTTCCTGGAAAAAAAAAATAGCAGAGTTCAGTGACAACAATTTGGTTCTTAGAAGCAAACACAGGAAATGAAACTGTAGATAAACCCGTGTATTATAGCTGGTTTTAAGAAAACATCTAGTTTTCTATTTAGAAGAAAAACAGATTTTCTTTTCTTTGATATGCTGGTCAAAGCTACAGCTACAAGAGGAACTTGTTTCAAAAACAGTGAATTAACCCTAATGAAAGGGAGAGAATCAGTTGTGTTACAGCTGAAAGTAAGATTCATTGTGGTTTCCTTTAGAAATCTATGGAGAGTGGAGCACCACATGAACAAGAGGACATATCCAAGGACAAATCTATTTGATGCTGCTGCCACTTTTTAACAAAAACATTCGTGTACCCTGTACTTAGCATCAAGTCACATTTGCAAAGGGCATCAATGATAATTATTTTAATAGACATTGTTAATTGGTTGGCAACCCTTGGTCACAATTGGTAGAGACTCACGTTTTAATAACAGAATTTTAATTAAATAACCGTTCTTCGGGATTTTTTTATCTGTAGTTATACTAGTACTAATGCATCATATGCCAACACACTATACTTTCATGCGAGAATATGGAAACTTTTCGATCTCCTAAGAGCAGGAAAAAGTCTAAACATCAGGAAAGGGGACAATACTTATAAAATTATAAAATCCAATAGGAGTTGCATTTTGTTTCGACCATCTGTTCTAATATATGCTTGGAACATCTACATTTATCCATCTTCTGGACATTTCAGCTCATTCTGCTGTTCGTAGTGCTCAGAAGTACAGTACTGCATTTTTTAGATATCAAGTACTAATTTAGCAGCAGTTTCCTTTTTGATTATCAATAAAGGCTATATCTGTTTTTAAGCAGTTGTAATGCAGAAAAACAATACAGAGCTGGAAAAAGGTGAAAATAATATCTAAAGCTCTAAGGCTTAAATGCCAGAACAGTTTTTACTTCTTTCAGATAATTGATGTTCCTGAGTTGACCAGCATGTCCACAGTGATATCAGTACCTACGCAGAAAGAAGTCCAGCAGTTGCTTAACCCACTGTACACAAAAACTTATAGTACAAATGGTAACGTTCCATAAGCCTAAAGTAAGTTCTAGTTAATGTGCCAGTCATCTCTGTCAGTACTCTTCACTATGAAGTATAGCCATTAATTATATGTTTTTCCCAGGTTCTTTCCACAGTATGTGTTATAGATTTTCTTTGCTTTTCCATGGTTTTTCGATTTTGATTCATGGTTTACATTGTCTGTCTATGCTTTATTGTGACATTTTATGGATGTTTTACTCCACTTTTCTATGTTTTTTATGAAGCTATAACATTGTAATGGGGGGGGCTACAGTTATTGCTCGTGTCTTTAGCATCGTAGATAATTCTATAAAGCATCCATATCACCCTGCAACGAACTGAAGCAAAGTAGGTGTGAGCCTGGTCAATACCTGGATGGGAGATCTCCTGGGAAAAACTAAGATTTGTGCTGGTAGAGGTGTTGGTGAAGCCAGTAGGGGGCACTCGCCCTACAGTGTGTGTGGGTCCTAATGCCCCAATATAGTGATTGGGACATTATACTGTAAAAAAGGTGCCTTCCTTTGAGTTGATGTAAAACTGAGGTGCTGACTCTCTGTGGTCATTAAAAAAGAGTTAGGAGGGTTACCCCGGCATCCTGGCCAAATTTCCAGGTGGCCCTTACCAATTAAGGCCTCCTAATAATCCCCATTTATGAACTGACTTCATCACTCTGTTCACCTCCCCACTGATAGCTGGTGTGTGGTGAGCATACTGGCATGCTCTGGCTGCCATCGCATCATCCAGGTGGGGCTTCACACTGGTGATGTTGGAGGGGAGTCCCCATTACCTGTAAAGCGCTTTGAGTGGAGTGTCCAGAAAAACGCTATATAAGTGTAAGGAATTGTTATTAATTATTAATGTGTACTATGAAGTGATTGATTAAGAAACTCTACTAATAGTTCATAATATCCCTGTAAAACAGTGTTAAAGCTTTGATTTGGATCATCTTTACACAATAACGTGAAGCAGTCATTGTTGCATAATAAGTAATTGATTTTATGGGTGAATGTTAAAACGAATCTGCTGATGGCATATATGGAATTAGACTGGAGTTGTTAAATTAAGTTAACTCACTTACTGTAAATATTTCAAAAAAAAATTTCATATTGTTCTTTTCCTTCTCATCCTGTGTAAGAAATTCTCTTAAAAGGGTGTGGAATTGTAATTTTCAGTTTGGCAGTTTAACTCCTTTGCACTTAAGCACAAACTTGAAAAACATTTTCTGATGTCTGACCAACTAAAAGTATTTCTCGGCCGTTGTCTTGGATCAATGAGCATGTTACCAAGGTTAAACTTGTTCTTCATCAGGCATGTAACCCGATTCTGTCCAATTGTCTTTTTTCTTATTCAGATGCTGCTTTGAAATAACCTGTCTTCTAAACTGAGACAGATTGTTTCTCTCGTAGGCTCTCAAAAGGGAGATAAAAGATTATGTTAAAGCTCAATACATTTATTGTGTAATGCTTTTAAAAGCTAGGTCTTGTACATTTGTCATATTTGATCAGAACTTTTCTGTTGCAAAGATCTTGTATCATAAAAATCTGTGTCTGAACAAAATAACTGCCCTTGCTCTAAGGATAACTCTTTGTAAATAATAATGCCTGGCAATGGAACTTTTATTAAGGTGTTTTTTTTTCCTTGCAGTGCTTTGGATCTCCAGATATCCATCCATCCATTTTCTAAGCATTTTATCTAACTCAAGGTCACGAGGGAGCTGGGGACAATTCAAGCAAGGAAGAAGTATAAGGTGGATCCCACCCTGCACAAGGACGCCAGTCCATAGCAAGGTACACACAGACACAAACACAGACACACAAACACACTCACACTGAGGCCAAGTTTGCCCTGATGCCCTAACAGTTAATTAAAAGCCAGCATATCATCCTGCAACTCACAACTGGTAACCCTCTGAAGCTAAGGAGGTGTGAGCCTGGTCAGTACCTTGATGGGAGACCTCCTGGGAAAAACTAAGCTTGCTGCTGGAAGAAGTGTTAGTGGGGCCAACAGGGGGTGTCCACCCTGTGGTCTATGTGGGTCCTAATGTCCCATGATAGTGACGGGGACACTATACTGTAAAAAGGCGCTGACCTTCTGTTGAAACATAAAACTGGGATCCTGACCCTCTGTGGTCATTAAAAATCCCAGGGTGTTCCTCGAAAAGATTAGGGGTGTAATCCCGGTGTCCTGGCCAAATTTCCCATTGGCCCGTACCAATCATGGCCTCCTAATAATCCCCCTCTATAAATTGGCTTCTTCACTCTGTTTTCCTCCTCACTAATAGCCGATGTGTGATGCCTCTGATGTACAGTATAATATATTAACTTTCCATACAACATCATATGCTGAACACAAGTGCTCCAATGTTTTTTTTTCAGAGCCTCGATGTTACTGTATGTGAAATATTCTGTTTACGTTTTTGGACATACATTATCTATTACACACACACTATGAAGAAATGGCAGAAATAAGTATCATAGATATGGAAGTGTCATACTAGAGATGCATACTCGTACTCGAAACAAGTAAGATTCATAGTCACATATAATCAAGACAACTCTACTAGAAAAACAAAAAAATGCAAGAAAACCACTGAGCATTGCTGTATATGTATACTTAATATATGTCCCCCAAAACCTGTTGCCCTACAACCACTTTTGTCATCAGAGTTCTAGAATGTTTTTCTTGCTATAACAAACACCTAACTGCTTATACCTGAAAAGTGTGTTTTTTTTTGATTGATTGAAGCATTTCCAGTAGATACATTGGTGGATGATTTTCTCTGTGATATTGCTGTACCAGTACAATTGTAAATTATTTTTTATTAAGATTTGGGTTTTTGTAAGAATATCCTTTCTTCAGTCGTTCAACCAAATATTAAAACATATTAAACTTTATTTGACATACCTGTAACTTTTCTGGCTGAGGAAAAAGCTGCCTGTCCACAAGGCTGACAGGATCCCATCTGCCCTTGTGTGGAATGAACCAGGGAGATGCTAAAAAGTTGAAGATGAGTAGGGTGGAGGAAAAGAAATGAAAGGGGGGAACTCAAAGGCCTTCATAAGAGAACATGAATGGGTGAATTATTGCTCCTCCCAAACTTTTTCTAAAAAACATGTTTTTCAAAATGAAGACATAAAAAGAGAACTTTACAGCACTGAAGCCATGGGTTAAATTCTAAACTTAAGGTACAGTACTATCTGTGTGGACCATACTGATAGTTAATTGGCTTCATGGAAAATTGGCCCTGGTGTGAGTGTATGAGTGTTTATGTACTGTATGTGCCCTGTGATGGACTGGCATCCTATCCAGGCTGGATCCTGCCCTGTGCCTCTTTGCTTGCCAGGACAGGCTCCGGTGTCCCCTGTGGTTAGCAAATGGATGCATGGATAGCTGGAGACTAAAATGGAAAAGATGATACGGTCATATACTGTAGATGAATAATTTTGTGCTCCTTAAATGTAGTGGTTTTATTTAATCTGCATGCTGAAATGCAATAGTTATTATACCTAGTTATTATACCGTAGGTATGGTGCATCTCTGTTTAATTCAGTTGAGTCCCTTTTCAGTTATTTTTTTTTTTGTCAGGACAAGACTGCCAGTTCTGTCAGATTGTGTTCTGGTTCATTAAATGTTGTCTTACTGTTGTCTGCTGAAAGCAATGCTCAAGCCATCATTTCAGATTCATTTTAATAAGCATTTTCTGCATGGTTTAAAGTCAGGGAATTCACTGCAGATTTCACATTGTAAGATGGGTAAGAAAAGATATCATGTAGGTGACTACAAATTCAAAAATAGTAAAATGAAAACAATTTAAAAAAATAAAATATTTGTCATGCCTGCGATGTCATTACTGTATATTCAACTGATAACTGATCCCTCTGAATAATAATCTACTAGCAATCAGCTCTGAATTTCCTGAAATTTCAAAACTGTGCTTTTGTGGTTGGTGCATTCTAAGTGTATTCAGTTATTTTCAGCTACAGTATTATAATATTATTGATTTATGCTAAGATTTATTTCATATTTGAACTGTGGTTCCAGAAACAGAAAACAAAATCCTGACATTTAAATTGTTGCAGTTGTATCAGTTAAAAAGAGGGTTTTTGACTAAGATTAACAGAGACAATATTCTTTATATAGTTCACTACAGGCTTACAGTTATCAGGTGATTACTATAGGAAGAGCTTTTAAACAGTTGCAATGCAGATATTAAAAAGTCCTCCAGCAGTTACAAACCAGATCAAATTCTTATTCCTGATATTCCACAAATTTAAGACTGTGATCTGGGAAAGAGCTTCAGTTAGAGATGCTTAAAGCCTCCATTGTTCCCGAAGGTTATGAAGAAACTATCAATGAGTTGTCCACTTTCATACAGTACTTTTATAACAAGGGTCAGCAAATTTTTTAGAGCAAGGGCCACTAAATTTTTTTACTAGCCTTGCTGGGCCATCTGAGTGAAATCCTCTATCTAGCCGATAAACTCACCGACTGGAATAGGTCGCGTGTCTCCTCTGCGACCTCTTGCATACACTGCTTAATAAACTCACTGTCCGTGAAGGGTTTGCCAGCTGCTGCTAGAAGCTGTGATACTCGATAACTAGCTCGGATAGCCACAACATTTTCTTCGAATTTTCTCTTGAATAGTTTTTGCTGCCCCTTGTTGTAACAGAAAGTATAAGGTTCTGGATCCCGAGATGAAGTTAAACAGATGAGTTTTACTCAGAAAAGTTCAGTGGGCTGTAGTTTGCCGACTCCTATTTTATAAAAAAAACAAGTAGAACCACATAAACAACATCAATATTAAATTAAACTGTGACAAATAATGATGAACAAAGTCAGCACTACAAACAATGTCAGAAACTGGTTATCATTTGTTATGATAAGTAATTAGTGGCATACTGAGTATGAGCCAAAACTAGCAACTGGCTACCATAAGTGTCTTGAGTGATATTGATTTAAATATTGCATAGATGAACAGATATTGTCAAATATCTCGATATAAAAAAGGTTTTGTTACATAAACATAAGGTTTAATCAATAGAAATTAAATGTTTAAAATCGGGGTTTGTTTGCATTGCACATGTTGCAAAAGTAATGAGAACATCCAAAAAGACTACAAGGTTGCCATACTAAATCCACAGATAAAATATTTCTATGCAAATTATTTAGCAATGTTTTCAAAAACTGTACAATAGAAATCGAACATTCACTGCATTTATGCATCATATACTGTAGTTTTGATTTGTGTTCCCTACTTAAAGAGTTTTAATGATTGTCAATCACCATTTTCCTGGGAGGATATATTTAAAATTTAATTAATAAAATTTAAGGTTACATTTTTTGCTCCTGTTTTTACTTAGCTCATACTGTACATCTTTGACCTAGGTTGGTAGCCAGATTGGTTGTCCCATAATGCAGGTACTATAGTTTAGACATACATACTGTAGCTGTAGCTTGTGTCAGTTCCTTCTGGCAGTGAGATTTGTTTGCCTTTCTGTGGAAGGGATGGCAGATTTAAGTGCAACACAGAGACTATGGTAAATCACTGCAATATTCTCTTCAAAAACAAATTCAGATGCGTTTTCAGCACAGAGAACAGTTGGAATGTTTTTTTTTGTTAAAGCCTCACATGCAGAGCCATTGTTTAGGATATTAGCTGAAATCTACCTTTCAGTAGAAAATATATTTTAGACTCTAAGACGTTTGCATAGGATTTCCTACCTTAAATGTTTTCTTACTGCTCTTCCCAATGCAGTTTTTTTCATTAACACTAGAATACAATTATAAATTACTGTTGCTTTTTTTCTGCAACAATTAGCAGAATTTAATCAACTTGACTCACAGCTTGATCTTTAATGTGGTGGCAAGGTGACTAGACTTAAGTATTCAAACTTACCTCTGAGGTATTAATGTCACTTAAGCAGCAAACATCATCTAAGACTACAAACTGGAGGCAAGTCTTTATACAAAGGGCTGTCAAAATCAATGTCCAGAAACTAAAACAACTAGATGTGCGAAATGCTCTTTGGTTTCTAACCTCTATATATTCTTTTGTAAAGAAGCAAACTGTATCATCCAAAATAGAGCAGTTGTCGGGCTATCTGTTTCTTATTCACAATGCAAGCTCATTGCAATGAGAGTGCAGGGACATCAGAGGGAAAACAGATACATCTCTCCTTGATGACACTGCAGCTTACAGTTATAGAGAGGTGTTGCTGTTACATGGCTAGCCACCTCTAACCAGCCAGTTTTAATGGTGCCGGGCAAGTGTACACAGTGGCTCCCAGTCACGCTTTACTTAAACAGATTATGATTTTCTAAGTCTAACAATCAGTCATAACATTGTCAGAGTGATGATTGATGATACTTAATTTTTCAGTGTGATGATATCACAAAATTCCATCTCAACAAGCCATGATCTCACCACTCTCAGCATAATTCTGCTTAAATTGCAGCATTATAACTATTTAAACACAGTTGTCAGTTTTCCTCTCCAACTCCATTCACTGTAGACATTTTCAAACTATGTGCTGTATGTTAGATCTAAAGTTCCCATTTTATTCAACTGGTGAAGCACTTTCTAACTCTCCACTTCATCTGTTGTGTAGTGAGACTGCTGATGCATTATAGCTGTCAAATGTCACCTTGGTGAAAGCTGCATTTCAGTGTAGATGAAGTGCTTTAGGATCCTATGGAATGAAAAACACTATAGAAATGCAAGTAATTATTAATTAAGTGTTGTTGGCTCTCCTAACCTCTGTCAAAAGGGTCTTATGTCCTGTACCAATGCATTAATTCTCAGTATGGAAGACAGATGTAGGCATTTGTGAGTCAAATGTCACCTCTGAGATGCTGTCCCAACAGCATCGATATTGATTTTATACTCTCTGTCTGTGTGTGTTTTATATGAATAGAGAAGGGGTGTTGTGTCACGATTCTACTGCAAATGTCCCCTCCTCTGAGACCACTCAACCCTTACTGATCACAGAACACAAGCAATCAATGGCATATTGAGTTAGCAAATGTCACCTTCCTTCTCCTCCTGGTAATAACCAGCTGTTGTCTATAATGATGAGGGAGGCATAGACTAGGGGGTGTAACCTTACAGAGTAGTCCTTTTGGAGCTCAGTTTCAAATCTCTATTCTTTAAGATATTATTCAATGGATGTGACCACTCTTCCACACTTTTTCACTGCAAAACTTCTGAATTCTGTTTGTTTCATGCCCATCTTAAAACATATGATCAAGTGATATATGATGGATAGATAACATCTATGGTGATTTAGATAAACTTTTGATGATACTGTAAGTACAGGCCTCCATGTTCATCAATGCTTATCAATTTTTCTGATCATTAAGTGATTTTATAAGAACACCAAGCCTAATTTTGAATATTCCCTGCCTCTGCATATCCTGGCAATCCATTCCATAAACGTGTTTTAATATTCGTGAAAAACTTGATTCTGAGAAGTTTCCTTCTATGTGTTGTGTCATTGCCCTAAAACTTTGAAGACCTTATTCAATTCACCACTAGCACATATTTTACTGAAATTGAAAATAATGTTTTTCTGGACTTTCTGCAAGGCTCCCATAGCAAAATAAATTCTTTGATTAAGAGGCCTCTTTTGGAAAATAACACAAAATCCATGGTGGATGAGGGAAATAGTCTTTATTATTTACAAATTTAAAGAATGTCAAAACAACAGAAGAGCAAACAATGTATACATTATACATGATATATGTCATGCTCACTGGAGAGCTGCAGATTGAGCTACTGTAGCACTGGCATGGCACCTGGCTACGCTTCTACTTACCCATAAATGAGTGCCAGTTGCTACAAATACACAATAGGAGACGTAACATCTGTGGGCAATATATGACCATGCCTGTCCCAGGTGGTTCAGGGTACTTTAAGTTTGCACTGAGAATGCTCTGGGCTCTGGCATAGTGTTGTGATCTTTGAGTCTACTCAGAGCCTACTGTATTCCTAGTTTTCAAGTTCTTTGGTTACTTGGTTTAGTTTCTTGAATCATGCTGTGCCTTTGATGTTTAACACTCACTTCGTTCTGACCATGTCTCCGGGATTTGCCCCGGGGTGGTTTTATGTTCTCATGTTACGAACTTTACTTGCTTGTCTCAACTATGAATTTGCTTCGTTCTGTCTCAGTTTGGTTCTTTGTTTAACAAAGTTAAACATGTCAAGTTAATCAAGTTTAACTTCTGACCATGAATCTGGGCTGTTTTTGCCTGCACCACAGTTGCCTACAGTATACAGTATGCTCATCACCACTCTGCCTGTTTCTCTTGCCTACTACTATCACATCCTGCTGCCTCCAGCTTTTCTGTTTTGACTCTTTCATCCTACACTTGAGTTTTGCTTTACGACTCACAGCCTCTGCTTTATTCCACCTTAAGCAGCAGGTATGACTAGACTGTATATCAGGGGTATCAGAGTGCGACCCTCTTTTGATGTTAAAAATATTTTGTGACCCCCCTGCCTCCCTCCACACACACAGATTTAAAAATTGTCACGTTGTATAAATTGTAAGCCTACACACTTAATAATAATAATATTTTTTTTATATAGCACCTTTCATGCAATGTTCTGCAACTCAAAGTGCTTGTTAAAAAACATTAAGTTAAAGAAACTTTAAGCAACTTAAAATAAGCAACAATAACCAATTAAAAGAACTAACCACAAACGATACAAATAGCACTGAAATTATATAAGAAAAATCAAGTAAAAGCAAAAGTAAAAAAAATAAGTTTTGAGCTGCCATTTAAAAATATCCACAGAGCAGGTCTCTAATATTTTTGGGCATACTATTCCACAGTTTGGGTGAGTAGTAGCAAAAGGCTGCCTCTGCAGTCCTCCTATGCTTAATTTTTGGAATAATCTTTAAAAGTTGTGCGCTTGTTGTACTGGCCTTGATGGAATTTACAGTATAAACACCTTCATCCATTACTTGTTTGAGTTGGGGGGGGGCATTTTTTAGCTGCGAGTGCTTGTCTATGAATTCTACAATGCGTCCAGAAAGCGAGCGGAGCAACGGCCTGTACTTACGTGACTAGCCCATTGTATCCGCCAGTCATAACTTGTGCACTATCTGAGCAGCACACACTTGTTCCAGTCAATTTCATGCTCACATACATATGTTTCCAGCAAAAGAAAAGTTTATCTCCAGTGGCACGCTCAGGAAGAGGGTGACAGAACAAAAAATCCTCATTAATTTCCCTCTTCAACAAATCTGGCATAAACAAGCATCTCCAAAGACATCAATGGTCTTGTCAAGTTGTAAAGAAAAATACACACTAGATTTTATCTTAGCGATCACCTGCTCTTCCATGTCTCTTGCCATACGCCCAGTGTGGCTAGACACGGTTTCATTTGACACTGGTATCAATGCTAGTCGCTCTGCAGCACTTTTCCCACACATGATTGAAACCTTTTCCTTAGTGCACGGTAAGAAAAAAGTCTCACCTAACATGTGTGGCTTCCCAGTTTTGGCAGTCCAGTTAGCCATTCTGGTTCTCAGTGGTGGCTTTTTGGAGGGTAGATTGTTGGCCTCTTAGCTCCTGTTAAAAGCTCCTGTTGGCCTCTTAGCTTCCGTTAAAAAAAACTCAACAGGCTTAGACTGCAAGGTCGAGTGTCTGGTCTGCAAGTGGCATAGAAGTTCGTAGGGCATGAGGCCTACCTTAGCCAACACTTCGCCACAAACCACACATAGCGGTCGTGCATCTTCTCCATTACTTGTCTGTGTAAATCAGTACTTTAAGTACTCTTCATCGTATTTTCTAATTTTCTTTGTTTTTTTTCTGTTCAGAGTTTTCTGCTGTACATTTCTCCACATTATCTTTAGCTTTCACTCTTCCAGTGCCACCTATTAAAAAAACTGCTAGGCTAATCACATCTACCTTGCACAAAAGAAAAAAGTGCTACAAATCTAAATGCAATCGTGGCCCACCTAATAGAAATTAATGTAGTGCCCTCGCCGGGCGCACCGCAGAGCAAGCTGGGAGTTGTAGCCGGGGGATGGTCTGTGGGCTCACAGAGTGACCACTAAGTCATCCTGCTAATGTAACAGTCTTAACCGCGCAGGTGTATATAATAGTTAATCGTTTACCTCTGTTATTGTCCTTTGATGTGTAACCCCCTGAAGCTGCATACGTGTCCCGTTTACCGCCCTAGTGTGTGTGTTAACCCTTGGTTGATTCTGTCTCTGTTGCCTGATATGTGACCTCCCTGGGACCCCTGGGACCAGTTGTATATGATTAAAAATGTAGAATTTGAATCAAGTGATGTTAAGTTAGAGTTCTGTAATGCACTTGTAAGTCCTCATTTAGAATATTGTGTACAACTGTGGACACCATGTTATTAAAATGCTGTTGCTGCTTTGGATTCATGGAAATGTCTTGCACTGATAAGCTGAAGGAACTGAACATATTTTGTCTTGAACAAACATTATGAAGGGACTTGATACAGATATTCAAAGTTCTCAAAGGAACCAACATACTAACCCTGAAGACTAGTAGAAACAGCGTGAAAGCCCATTTAAACTGAGAACTGGAGGCACTTTCTTACCCAAAGGGTTGTTTGACATTGGAACAAGCTGCCCAACCATGTTGTTGAAGCTGATACCTTGGCTTCTTTAAAAAAAAAAATGGGTTAGATGGCCTGTATGACTTCTTGTTTTTGTAACCTTTTTTTGTTTTTACAGTATGTTCAGATAAGACAGCTGAATACTTTCAACACTTTACTTTTACTTTGTTTTTTAGAAATGTTTTGCAAAGCATTGCAAATGGGGGTCTTGTATGATCAGTAAACTATCACTGATTGATCTGATGTAGCTGTATCGTTACTAACTGTGCAGTAAAAAGCAATAGAAAAAGTAAGAAAATATTTTTAGATTGTCAACGGCGTATCTCAGCAGAAGGCTGACACAAAGCCTTATAATCTAATTAAAATAGCAGATAATTAAATTTACTGCCCCCATTATTATGGCCTATGCAGCACAGAGATGTACCTTAAATATTATTCGTCAGGCAAGGCCTTGGATTTCACTGAAAATCAACATTTGCATATGATAGTATTACCTCAGGCTTGGCCACATCAATAGGGAGATCACTTACAATTATTACAACCTTTAAATTACAAAGTACAGAACTATGACATTCTTTTTATTACAGCCCCATGTGGAGATCTATCAAAATCATTCAGAATTCAGACATCTCACAGAAATGAATTTCCTTGCATGTATAACATGTTTTTCATAACATTTAAAAAATTCTAAATATTGTTTTCCACAACCGTTGTTTCATAGTTGACTCACATTTCTCAGAGGAGCAAGTCAATTTCAGGGGGTTCTCAGGAAAGTATTCAAAAAGGCCAGTTTCTTAGCATTGTTGTAACTTACAGTATTTGATTGGAGCACATGTGCTTATTTAATGGCTGGAGAACCTTTATATGAAAGTAAAAGAAAATTACTGTATTAGTAACCAGTACTTTTATTCAATCCCCTTAAACTATATTTAATTTATTGCAGGTTTGTATGCACCATGCTTGCTTATTTAATAAAACAATACAGGTCATTTATTGTAAATTTGAATTACACAACTTTGTCCCTAAATTTAGCTTTTTAAATGAAGGCAATTCAATGGACATGGATTTACTTGTATTGATCTAATGGATCAACAGTGAAACATGAACCAGAAGACAAAACTACAAACTAAGGGGAAAGTACAGTATTTAGGACTGAAAGCAGAAAGTACTTCTTTGCACAAAGGGCTCTGGGAGTCTGGGATATGTTTTTGCCACGTGTTTTTGAAGTTGATACCCTCGAGTATTTGTATCAACCTTCAAGAAAGAGCTGGAGGAGAACCTCAGCTAGCCAACACCCTCTTATTTGCAACTTTTCTCGTGGTATTAAACATCAAACACTGAGACCATTTTACTGTATATTCCCCACTCATTTGTAATCTGAGGTGTGTACAAGCAACATCATCTCTATTTCCTTCTCACATTCATTACCCAAAACGCATCATTTGAGATTATACAAGGCTGCTATTAACTACTTTAAGAAAATGTTGGAAAGGAAAGGGAAAGGACTCTGCTTTTGTATCAAACCAAAAAAGAATGTAACCTGTGTCTGAGTGATAGCTAAGTCTTTTGTCCACTTTTCTCCTGGTTTTGCATTAGAGTATGGCCAAATATAACGTACTGTCATTTAGCCCTCCTGCAATGGGTATTTTTTTGAAAATTTGGCTTTCCTCAATCACAAAAAGGGCAGCAGTCTACCAGGCACTTCAGAACTTTCAGTACTTCAGATTATTTGTGTGAGAGCTTGGTTTTTCCCAAGTGAAAAAAAATATATAAAGGGTATTGTATTGCCCTTATTAACAATCCTTTTATTATTTTAAATTAAGGTTTCTCAAGCCGAGGTAATGGAAATGACAAACAAATATTACTGTCTCAACACACAAATTTATAGGTATTTCTAGCTTTGATATTGTCCAACAAACTTTATGTTGAAAATCTCAGTAAACAATTTTGTATTCATTTACAGTACGTGTATGCTTTCTTTTACACAGGTGATGGATATCACATATAGCCACAATACCATTCACTAGTGAACATCAGTTCTTTGACTGTAAGGTGCATTTTTACTACAGTAAAAGTAGAATTAATTTAAAAATAGCTCAATTAAAACAGTAATCAAAACCATTGTATTTAAATGGTAGCATGCATAAAGTTGCCAAGTGTACTATATATCAAATTTTCCTACTCTTATTGAATCGGAGTACTGATACATTATCTACTATAATTGTATTAATTTTGTTAATAGATCCTTGCAGAAAATAATTCACATTCTAAGACATTTACTTTCTATTCTATATTCTATATAAAAAAATGTATTTCTGTTAATTAAAATTGAAAGCCCAACACATTAAACCTTAGTAATTATTTCAAAAATGAAATTCTGCAAATTATTTTATCAAGATTTTCTCATTTTATTTTGAAACTCACATATACAGTATAATTTTATACTTATGATTCTTACAGTATGTCAGATCTGTTGTATGTTTTCTGCATTACAAAATGTAAATTGTAAAACTTACAATCTTTTGTCCCTTTTCTCAAATTTCTAGAGTCTTAAACCAAACGTCATTAAAGAGATTACTGTTTTACTGGTGCAGACATCTCTCCCACAGAGAGCTGCTAGTTTTATGCAGTTAAGAGCACTATAGGATTTTTTATTCAACCAGAACATTTGAAACTACAAAACCATATTAAAGTTCCATGTTCAGTCTGTCCTGTTTAGAATAAAATGACACAAATATCACTAAGTTTAATTCCATATTAGTTAAGAGAATAAACTGTATTTATATAATTTCTTTGTGCAATCGATTTGTATTAGTTCCTTTTATATGACATTATTTTTCCAAAAGCCATTAGACGATCAGTTTACTGGATCAGTCAAAGGAAACCAATTTCAGTTTAGATTATTTAAATTAAAAAAAAAATTGTAATGTAAAATTTCAAAGGATAAATATACCCAGCAGAATAGATATATTAGTATCAGCTGACCTGGTATAAGTCATTTGGACCTCAGTTAGGTATCCTATATATAGATTCCATGGGGTGAATTAATTAATTAGCTAATTGGTTAAGGGTCAAAGTCACATTCTCACTTGGGTGTCATTGAGCCTGGTAGTGTTATACTGTATAAAGGGTTTTAAAGCTGTTGGTGTTGATTTACTAGAGTACAAACTGTATTTTGCATTTGTGCAAGCAATAAATCCTTATTTAGGCTGTAATTTGTGGTCTCGCGGGCTTCATATGCATGACCTCACAAGAGTCTGCAAAGGTTTAGCACCCCCATAGAACCATTTATGTACGCTTCTCGTAAGTCTGTATCAGACCAGACTTTGTTGAGGGGATATAACCCAAATTCCTTGCAGAATTGTGACATTTCAAGTTCTCACCTATCAGAGCAAAGCCAAGTAGCCATGAAACATAAAATCTTCAAGTATTACCGTCAAACTACAAAAAGAGGATGGAAAATTCTAAAATAATTCTCTGCCAGCGTGCACATAGACACTGGAAAAGACACTGGAAAAGAAGGAGCGTGAAAGCAGGAAACCTTTTGACTGTGAGCCATAACAAAACAAGTGATGTCATGTGACACCTGCACTACTGTACATTACAGAAGTGCAGTCCTGGAAGAAGGGCTTAGGGCTTAGTGTGGCTTTTGGGATATGGCATTACTCATACAACATTTTTCTTTTAATTGTGGTCTGGCTGTGTGGTCAGGCCTCATGATCCACCTGAGAAGAGGTAAGCCCAATAAGAAACAAGAACAGGGAGCTGGAATTCTAAAACATTAGGTGAGATCATGGCAGTCTAAAGCAAATATGTACTTTTTAATACTAACATTTTATTTGATGTAATTTCATTACTTCAGATAATATTTTCTAAATCAGTTAATTATCAGCATTACTCTGTTAGAAATGGTGTAAGATATTCTCTATATATTGCATGGTTAGAAAGAAAAAATGTGTATCGTTTTTGATTTTTCTAAAGAAAATAATCTAACTTTTGCATCAATTTTGCATCAGTGAGTTTACTGAGTGAGAAAACAGAAATACAGATTTGCATTAAACTGAATGAACAACACCCAGGCTATCTGTCAGAATCCCTTTAGTCAGTGGCAAGTTAAGAATCTGTCAATGGTTAAATTCTGGATAGGAGTGATGGATGAAGCAATGAATGCTGGGAAAAGGTGTAAAGCTGTACAGTATTTAGACTTTGGTTCTTGCTCTCAAATTTTACTCATGCAATCTATATGGTTTGTTTTTTTTAAGCGTGTATTGTGATAGTATATACTGTATACAAACCGGATACTCAAAAGTTTGAAACCCAAGCAGTTTCATGTAAAGTTACTTTATCTTTAGTAAAAACACATACAGTAAAACTTCTTGTGTTTTTTTTTACTGGTTCTTCTGTATAAGGTTTATGAAGCTTCAAAGATGATAGAAGAATAAAAATAGCACAATGTAACTCTTGTCACAGGCCTGACCTTCACATTAAATTTAGAACCACAGAAGAGAAAATTCAAAAATCGATTAAAAATTCTGTCCTTGCAATACTTTTGTTTGGATTTATTTAGATAAACTTCACGGTTAAATAAAATGTATTTTATTACTCAGTGAAAGGTCAGTTACCATACCAAGTAACTTTAGAATAATTAACATGCTTGTAGTCAGAAGTGTATCTTATAAATATTTTTATTTGCTTGCAATTGTCCTTAAACTGTTTGGGTGTTTTCCATGAAACTGAAGTTTTGGGGGGCAAAACAAGTTTTTAAAAACACATTTTTAATAATCCAATTATACATTGTAAGATCACCTTTTGTAAAAGACTCAAAGTGATGTACCAAAACATAAGCAAAGTTAATTAAACACCTACAGTAAATGGTCAAACAGTATAAGAACAGAACAAATTTTGTACAGGTACCATTAGCTTGGGTGAAGAGGTCTTTAAGTGACTTTTACAAATGTCTGCACTTGCAGAGTTATTAATGGATTTGAGAAATGAATTCCATAGTCATGAAGCTGCAAAACAAAATGCTCTACCGCCCATTGTGTGGAGCCAGGTGGTAGACCCAAGAAGAATATCAGAATCAGCAGTTTTTAAATGAAGCATTGCAGGAAGAATGTACAGAGGATAGACAGAGTAAGTACCTTAGTTATAGCTATTTATTTTCATTTCATAACCAAAAGTAGATTTGCCAGTTGTTCATCAATCCTAATCACTCATATACTGTATATACTAATATATATATAGTATATGTACTCACATGCATGCAAGCATTTATAATTGTTCATGCAAATCCTCAAACATTAGATTGTACCAAAGGCCAAACAACTTTGTGGCCATAGAGGTGTATGTACAGTGAAACTCTCTTCACTGTACCCTACCAACATTTGGTGGCCTATTGTAATTGATAAGTCCTGGCCACAAAAGTGAGTAACACAGCTTGAATACTGACTGTCAGACACATCTGGGTGATTGCAAATGTTTTACAAATATTTAACAAATAACCTATTTTTAAAACAAGTTTGAGCATGTATTGCTTCATTTTCTAATTCTGTACTAGGTGATCAATATGCAGTATACCGAATTTTAACTCCTTCCAAAGTCTGAAAAACTGACCAAATGGTATACAGTATGACTAATTTTCACATCAAAATAAACACATGATGTATCTTCATCTTAGAGTGAAACTTTGTAAACATTTGTCTTTCCAACAATGAAGCAAGAACATTCTGTACCCCTTGGCAGTAAACAGTAGACTGTGCAATACACATGAACTGTGGCATATAAAAAATGACAGATTCAGCTCTCAGAATGCTGGCAAGCTGCTGTGTGAGGCAGGATGCATGCATGTAGTCAGGCTGAAGAAAAACAGATAACTTGGCCATTTTACTGTATAGGGTTAATTATTATCTGTCTGGATACTTGTTGTAAAATAGAACAGCTGCACTACGATTGATCATTCTCCAGAGATTATTAATGGAACCCTCTGACTGGGGTACTAATGGGATTGAGGGAGGTTTGCTTTCCATGATCTATGGTAAGGGTGATGTCCAATTAAAGGAGAGGTTTTCTGATTTTATCAATCTCTTTACCACCCAGAATGTTCTTCAGTATTATTAGTCAATATGAAGTGAAAAGGCATATAAAGCAATGTCCTTCTCTTCAAATTATGTGATGTCTTTTGTCTTTTGATTTGGGTTACTAGTGTTAAGATTCTCGTTTAAAAATGATGTATTTCAGAGGCTTGAATTCAAATGTAGATTGCTTTACAAATTTCTTCAGTAAATTCTAATGAGTTTAGACACAATATAATTCCCTTTTTCCTTTTATAGTGCTCAGAGAATTCTATTTTTTCAAAAACAGCCGTTTGTTGGCAGCATACAAAAAATAATTTGGTTAAATTCAGTGTTGATGTTCTTATTAGCAGAAGTATTTTTCTGTTACATTTCTGCTGTATTAATGTTTTCAACCATGGCAAAACATTTACTAAGGTAAAAGACTTTTCATTGTCTATCTCTTAAAGCAGCACTCTTCAATGTCAATCCCAGAGTGACTGAAATGGGTTTTAAAGGAATTTATGAGACTGTATTTTCTGTACATTATTTGTAACATTTAATATACAGTAGGTCCCCTTAACCTGCAGTTGTTCCAATTCATCACTTTAAATCATTTTAAGCTGTCACCTTCTACTGTCTTTTGTATTTATCTTTCATCTCATTTTTAATCTTTAATCTGTTGTTCATCTTTCTTATGTTCTTATATTCATTTAAAACGATAATTAGCAGTATCAGTTTAACTATCAACATGCCAGTTGAACTGGTGTACTTTTATTTAGCAGATTGGAAGGACCATTTGTTGGGGAGGTCTAATTTAAAATTAAGATTTTGTGTAATTGTAAAAACCACAATATTTGAACATGATATTTTATTCAAGAACGATATTGTAGTTATAATATG
The DNA here is from genome assembly GCF_055471065.1 of Atractosteus spatula. Taxonomy (NCBI): domain Eukaryota; kingdom Metazoa; phylum Chordata; class Actinopteri; order Semionotiformes; family Lepisosteidae; genus Atractosteus; species Atractosteus spatula. Next base: position 31,001,040 of record NC_142712.1, read on the forward strand.
ATGGTGCTAGAAAGAACTTATTATATTATATATATTATATTATTACAATTATATAAAATTCATAATTGTTTGAGAATACTTTGTGTACGTTTTCTGTTTACCAATACATGGAAAGCCTAAGATCTTGGCCTATCCTTTACTTTTATGTAATTAAATACATTATTATACAGCAAGATGACAAGCATTCCATTGGAATGAACATAAGTTTCAGCTATAGAATAATGTGAAACAAAAGTTAATATAATGTAACTTTGCAAAAAGCATTCCTATAAAGACTAGGAAGCAGTGATGTCTTGTAACAAATTATGAAATGTAAGAAAATCCTCATAGCTGTTCATCCCAAATGAAAATTAAGATCACTTTATTGTCTGTATACAATTTCTTGTATGAGGAATTTGTCTTTTCACATACCCAAACTTGCTCTCCATGAGACACACAGACAGAGAGAGAAGCTTTGGGTCAGAGCCCAGGGTCAGCCATTTATACAGCACCCCTGGAGCTGTTGGGTTTCAGGGCCTTGCACAAGGGCCAATGGTGTTGGATTCCTCTGCTGGCTGCAGGATACAAACTGGCATTTTCCAGCCACAGGCGCAGATCCTTAGTCTCAGAGCCACCGTACCGCCTCCCAGCTATTGTAAAAATATTCACACTGTGGAAGAACATAATTGTATTTGATTATCCAAAGACTACATGGGATTTAACATACTTAATTTAAATAGCCATTTTATGCAAGTGTATTCCATAAAATATTTAATTAAATTTTTGAGTTAATATAGTCAAGAGTTATTTGTGACTTTAGTAAGTGGGGAGCAAATTCTCTGCACTGCACAACAAGGAAATAATGTGAAAGTTTTGATGTCCCTAGATTGTGCAGGAAAAATATTTAATTTTAAGGGAAAACATATATATCGTTTAAAATTTGTTAATGTTAGCATTGAGATATATTGTCTGGTCGGCAGTGAAGAAAAAACCTTTAGAGGTGGGAAACATGTTATTTAGTTGGGCCCAGCACATTGAGGTATTTTCCAAACTTGCACAAAATAAATAAGTATATATGGCAGTAGACAATTAAACTCTCTTGACTGATTTGTGACTTAAAGAATTTTCATTCTTCTGCTTGGTATCATATAATATTGGACTTAGAAATTAATGTAAACTCTTTGTGAAGTTTGTGCCTGCGGCAGTATTACATGCAGCATCTCCCGTGACTACTCTGATGATTGTACAGTATAAATGGGAAAAACAGTAGACAGACATTGAAAAAGAACTTCAGATAAAACCAATATGTCAGTTTTTATAATAACATAAGTCTGCACTCTGTCTATAATACTGAGAGTATCTCAGTATTAATTTAGAGTTTCTCAATCCTTTCCCCACAGTGATCTCTACAGCAAACACTGAAAAATACAACAGTTTCCTTGACTTTTTTAGGGATCACATTTCCACTATCTAGCAAAAAATTACATGAACTAATGTAATCTGCACAGCTTGTCTTCCAGCCCCTTGAGCTACACTGCCCTTTGCAGGCTCTTCTGCTGCACTGTTGTCCATTATTTCTAAAATGAAAACATCTACTGTACATGCTCCTTGGATCCTATTCCTACAGTATGCCTCTTTTCAAAGTTTTCTTCTGATTCGGTTTATCACAGACCTGATTAATAAATCCTTCAAGCCATTTCTGCTCATAACACCTACTGTTACTCCCCTCTTGAAGAAATCTAACCTTGACCCCAACCTACTCTCTAGTTACAGGCCTACAGTACAGTATCTCCAAACACCCTTTCATCTCAAAGGTTCTCAAGAAGGAGATAGCTATTCAGCTACAGTTTCACACGAGTTCCCACAACAAATTCCAGTCAGGTTTCCCGCACTTACACAGCACAGAGTTTACCCTTGTGAAAGTTTCCAACGATCTAAGAATGGGTGCTGACTCTGGCTCTCTGTCCATTCTTGTCCCACTTGATCTCTTAGTATCCTTTGACACTGTGGTCCACAATATTCTTGTGTAGAAACTGTAGGACTATGTTAAACTGCAAGGCAAAGATCTGAAATGTTTTTTCTCCGATCTTTCAAACCTGTTGCCACGGGTCGGTATTGGGGCCCAACTTGTTCCTCATTTACAGTATATGGTCCTTCTGGGTCTGATCATGCAACATTGAGGCATTAACGTTCACAGTTATGCAGATACCATATGTACTGTATATTCACAGATATGAGTTAAGAAGATATGATGATTCGCATCAAACTTAACGTATCCACCGCCTTGGAAAATTTAAACAGCTGTCTGGGGAGATCAAGATATGAATGAGCCACAATTGTCTCATGCTTTACAGTACCAAAACTGAGACCACGTTGATAAGAGCACCTAAGATTGTCAACACTACTAACTGCATTTATGGAAATGTTTTCCCACTGTCCTCAGTGATCAGAAATCTGAGTGTGAACTTTGATGCTTCTCTCAATTTGTCAGATAAAACACATCTATAAGTCCTCATATTTCCATTTGAAAATTATCTCCCAGCTAAGGTCTCACAAAGGACAGCATTGTAATGCACACTGTTCCTGGTCTTTAAGGCTCTAAAAAGGTAGAGGTCCACTCTGACCTTCTTTTTCAAAATTCACCCAGGTCTGATCAGGTCAATTTAATTTCCTGCAGGTCCCCAGAACCAAACTATGTCCTATGGGTGACCGTAGATAATAAGCAGTTTCAACTGAAACATATAAAAGAGATCTTAAAACCCTTCTCTACCAACACGCCTATCTACTTCTGGTATTATAAACTGATTTCCTGTCCTTTTCCTTCATAGTTACTGTTACGTTCCTTGGCTTTTTTTAGCTTTTTCTTTTATGTGAAGCACATTGAGATTCACTATATGAAATGTGCTATATACTTCAAATATATTATTTTCATTATTGTTAGGAGCAGTTTAATTTATTACAAATGACAAAAAACCCTTTTCATACTGTGGGAAAAGGTTATTGAGAACCATTCCCCATACATTCAAATGAAACACAAAATAACAAAGCATGTATACATATCCCAGATTCTGTGAATTTAAGAAAATGAATTAGCAGCTGTTTTCTATTTACATTCTGCCATTTTGAAGCCACCATCTGTTATTGAACTTAGCTTGTCACCTACAGTACCTGGCAGTGCCCTGTGCCAACTAATATATAATACAGATATGAATAGAGCTGGTACTAATCTACAGCAAGCACATTTTTCTAGAATCACTGTAAGATCAGAGGGTGCCAGGAGTCACTGATACACGACAAGACAAAGAAAGCCTGGCTGCCTCAAGCCCTATATGACCGACCTTTCCTTTATCAGGGATGATCCCAAAAATCTGTCATTTCATTGAAAAAATCACAATTTCATTGAAGTCCAGGAGTGCAGGATGCTTTATTGTAGAATTTTTCAAGGTTTACAGCAAAAAAGGCCTGTCTCTATGATACACTTTTGTTTCTTGAGGTCTAGCCTTTTTGTGTCAAAAGATTTGTCTTTTTGTTTGAGTCACAGACTCCTGTCTCATATATTTTTTCAGTCAACATCATTATATTACATCATTATATTTCCAGGTTCCACATTTCACATCCCTATGATAGGATGGTCACTTTCTTTTGAGGCACAAATGTAGCTTGTTTGCAGAAACCCATTTCATCTCTTATAAGTGCTCAGGTCCACTTTGAGTCATTTCTTAGGACATCTGGTTTTCAATTAACAATATCAATTTACATAACTATTTATTCACTATAACAATCGCCTTCTAATTATTTATGGTATTGTATGTAAAATATATATTTTAAATGCACACTGTATATAAAATGGTGCTCAGTGAAATAGAAATGAAAAAAAAGTTTAAATGGTCTTGCAATGAGTTCAGCTTTTATTTGTAATACCGCTATACTTATAGGGATCTTGAAGTGGTCAGAGGTAGGGGACAGGATTCAGGTACTGGTTCAGGGACCAAGCCAAAATGCAATGTAAATCATATCTAGGACAGGTGTTAAGTCAAAAGTACGTGGAGGCTTGGAATGCAGTACCAGGGAAATTAGCAGATTAGAAAGAGTAGTCAAGGGTCAAACCAGAGAAGTCAATTGCAGTACTGGGCTATCCAGAAGCATGACAATGTAAATCACATGGTTTTAGTGGGTTGGCTGTACTTCCAGTCAATCATGTATGAGGGAAATAGTGCATGTGACCAAACCTTAGACCATATTGTAAGCATTTTCAAATGACAGACCTACACCACATGTCCTAGATGTTACTGACACACCAAGATAAGGTATAACAGGCCTAGTGATCTAAATGTAATCACCACACCAACAGTTAAGTGACTGTGTCCTCTGAAAATACAATCAAGTTAATGTGATAATCAGCACAATGCTTAACAACCTAAATTCAAGATATCAGTAAGGTTGATCTGAGTGAATTAAATTCAGGACTGCTTTGTTTTATTAAAATAGACCAGATTATTAGGAATAAAAATAATACAAACAAAAGGCTTATGAAAGCTGAAGAAATGGTTGGAAAAAAGAGAATTAGAAAAGTGCAAATTGCAAAGATATAGAACAACTGTTAGTTCAAATGCTAATTTGAGGCAAAAGGTATTCCATCAAATTATTTTCAAGATAAATGTCTTACTCTATCCCTATCAAGCATTGAACCCAAGAACAATGCAAAGCAAACTATTTCTTTAGGAAGTGCACAAACTAGGAATGCTTGGTGTATTCCTGTTGCTTATATTCTAGACAGCGGGAAAGTAGGCTTCACCTGATCTGTGAGGATTTCTCAATGCAAGGAACACTGTGACTCCGGTATTGCTGTGGAGTGCAAGTAGATGGGCTGCTGGTTAGAGATGGTGGAGCAGTGTATCAGACATTGCTTCCCTGGTCCAGTTGAGCTCTCTGCTGCTTCATCTCCCTGGCAAGGATAGAAGTTAGTCCTCTCGGGCCTAATGTCGAGTTTCCCTGGACCTAACTTCCAATCCTTGCGGACCTAACTTCTGAAGCTTACTTCCAGTTGTTCTCAGCTTTTTTCCAGTTGTCCTTAGCTTGACATATTTATTAGCCTCAGACAAGGACATTCCAAAGTCTTGTCTGCCAGGGTTCTGGTTGGCCAGTTCAAATCTGAGTTCTGCGTATCTCTCCTTCAGAAAATTGTATTGCTTCTATCAGGAGAGGCAGGATAAAATATCCAGTATTTGTATAAACTTGTAACTTCTTCTGAGTAATACACACAGATTTGTAGGTTTTTGCATTTTTTTGCCCATTATTTTGGAACCAAACATCGCCCACTTCTTCCTGAAGTGATTGTGATTATGAATAACATATTGTGTATTGTATGTTATATTCTATTTGAATATTTTGATTTTACCCTTTTGTAAGGGAATGAAGAATGTGTTGTGGCATAATATCCAGTACTTCATGTACTCTTTTACCAATAAGGAATGAAGGATGCCATTTTATTGGGTCAAAACTCTGACTTGCTTTACAAGAAATAGAAGAGATTTGTGCCTCATTCTGCCACTAGAGGGGTGACTCAGTTTTCCAAATTTGAACCCTCATTTGGTGTTGATGGATAAAAATTATCAAAATTATTTAATAATGCATGTTGCTGTCAAACCTTTGTTTTATTAAGTTTTTTTCTGTTTTATTTTGAATTGCTCTTCAATTTTATTCCAAACAAGTGATATCTATGGGCATTTGCTCAGCTATCCCTTGTTTCTTGAGGTTTAATATAGTTGGTTATGTTTCTTTTGAGTATAACCCTAACATTTCTTCATTTAATAAAAGAATGGTAAAACATGGTGTTTGAGATTTGTAGGGTATATATATATGGATGATTTTAAGTTATTTTTGCACAGTTTCTTTAACGGGAACTTAAAGGGGAACTAAAACACTATTTGAATATTTCAGGGTTAGAAAGAATCAGCATTAATGGTTGCATTTCAAACCACAAAAAAAGTAAAATGTACACAATAACTTGTAAAACTTTTACTTTGTAATAACTTTTACATCACAAAAAAGATTACATTTCCAAGAGCGCACAGCACCATATTCTGCAACAAAACTTCCGGTGACATGAAGTAGCCCTATTACAGTATATTGTTAACAAGCAGGCTTGTGAATACATCTCTTTTAATCCAATAGAAATGTTGCGCTCAACTTCAAGACGGTTTTGGAGATACTGTAAGTGAAACTTATTAACTTGGCAGATCACATTGGAACCTTTCTCGGTAAAATATCTGCAGCACAATCCGAACTCAATTTGCCAGTTCATCATATTACATCAGTGACTAGTGATCAGGAAGGGCACTTCACGTCACAGTTGGTGGGAACAATTTATATTGTTACTGAGATTTAATAACTGGTCTGAGAAATTGGGACTGCAGTTCCCTTTTAAAACTATAGCTTAACAAAGGTCTTATCTTGCATTCCTTGCCAAGTAATGACCCCACATTTATGATCTTGTCTCTGAAGCAGATTGGTCTTTTCTTTTGACATGATTATTACAAGGCCTACTTTGTTCATGGCCAAATGGTTTTATGGACATATCTGTGTAGCTCTTATCTCTGCTTGAGAGAGGTTCATGGATCTTCTGACCTTTTTGGAGCCACAAGGAGTAACGAATCCCTCATTATTCAGGACAGTTTCAAGTAGGGGATGCATGCAGGCTAGCAAGAAATGAGCACACATACACTGATATCAGACAATGAGTAGTCAATCATGGGGAGAATACGAGAATGTAATTGACTTAAGAATGCTAAGTCTAGTATGAAAACTAAGATTAAGCACATGAGAATGAGAAGGTAGGTCTTACATATGGGAAGTAATTATAGTCATCTGGTGCAGCTATCTTGTGATTGAACAACAGGATTAGGGTTGTTAGCAGTTACTCTGGTGTGATTTTTCGTGGTCTGACAAGTGTGGGTATGAACATATTAAGCTAAACTCAGGTAGAGTTAAAGTCAGAGCAAAACACATGGATCCACCTGTTTCACAGGAAACAAAATAGTAGAGCAAACAGACTATGTGCAGGTTTGAAAAGCCTCAATTTCTGAGTACCCAGTATTTCCAATTCACTTGGAATCTGTTCCCAGCAAAATCAGCTAATTAGGCTACAATTTAAATATACGTATTTATACACATCATTATGAAATGTTGAGAATGTCAATAACTTCAATAAAGCAGTAAGGTTTTCAATATTCATTTTGTAAATGCAGCTCACTCAAAGAAAATCAACTAAGTCAATACAACTAACAATCCTATTGCTCAGAGGCATTTCAATAGTCCTACTCCACAACTGAGTCTTACTTAGAATAACCATCAATGATTCAGCATAAATGGTGAATTCTACCTGTCCTATGGAATAATTAATTCATCCTTTCTTTTCTGCTATTTTTTTTCTATTTGGAGCAGCAAGCAAATCACAAACTAAATAAAGAACTTACAGTGCCCCAACTCACAAACTATTATAGTTTCTATCTCACAAGTTTGCCGCATACACATTTAAAAACAACTAACCTTGGGAAAGTTTGTTCGGGCTTTTTAAGCATAATATTGTTGCAAATGGGGAGGGTATGAAAATAAAAAAATCACTGAGCACATAAATTAATAGGTAAATTGAATAATCAGAACCCTCAACTTGTAAAGATTTCTGTCAAGAATATACTCGAGTGGTTGGTATAGTTAGAGGTACATTAATTATTTGTTCTTTGGCACAGTTTAGATGAAGAGTAATAATGAAGGCACACTTGGTTAAACAAATATTTATTAACAAGGAAGGTGACACACAATATAAACATACAATACACAAGTTTCTCTACAAGTTTACAGACAAGGCATTTCAGAGACCTATGTCTAAACCACCCAGAAAAAACCCATATTCAATTTTTGTGAATATGAATTAAAGAAAATAATATTGGTTACACCCAAACCTTTCTAAAATTTTAACAAAAGAGCCTATTAAAAATTCACCATGCTTTAAAGAATAGCCAAATTATCGCCCATTCCCCACAACAATAAAAGAGAAGTTGTCATTGTGAATACATGAAACTTTAATGTATAGTACTCTGGAATATTCATGTCCCAGAAATCAAATCAGAGAAGCCTTCAGATATATGGAAGTTGTGATTGATCATGAGGCAGCTCTAATCAATATTCAGTGTAGCTGCAGCCTTTTTAAGCTAATAACGCTGTTGTTTCACAGACTGAACACAGTGTGATCATATACACTACAATTTGTAGTTTTGCAACACTATTTTTTAATAAAAATAAATTTGCAATATTTCTATTTTATTTTCTTAATTCATTTTTTCTTCCTAAAATTATATGTATTTAAATTGTAAATACAAATCTGCAAATAAGGATGATCCTTTTATTAATCTGATTATGGCTCGATCTGTCAGGTATTCTTCCAGAGAAATCTCTTATGAGTTCACAAAGTGGCATATTAATCAATCTAGGATATCAGGGAGCATTTTCAAAGTTTATCTTTAACTAATCTCTCTACTAAAGCTTGGTAGCCCTCGGTCTCCTAAGCCCTCAAGCACATTAGTACAAGGAGAAGATCACCTCCCAGGGCTGTGAGGACTTTCTTTGGCTATTTGTTCCAACCACTAATTAACAGGCCCCTTTTCCATCCATGCAGGATATTTAAACCCTAATCTGCCACTGATATGGTTCTCTGTTATTGAGGTACTTCTGACCAATGTAGTGCCCTCAGCATAACTAGCCTACTTCACAGAAGAACACTCAGCCTAAATCCTGCCAGAAAATATCTTCATACAGGTATGCCTCTGCTCTTCCTGTCAGTACCCTGTCTGCTTAGCCAGGACAGGGAATCCTAAATTCCCTGTTGATAACCCTCTGTGGTGGCACAGCCACCCTGCACAGATCTGCCCTGACAGCTGCTCTCACTAACCTGCTTCTGCAATCTCCGTCTGCTCTTGTCTCTCCCCGAGCCTTCAATGGGCTGAAGTTCTTGGATTCTTCAGCCTGTCAGCATCTTAACTCATCTGCTCGCCACATCATAAACTGTTGATGAACTGCAAACCTCAAGGCATTCTACAGATTTTCAAATGGATTGAGGTCAGGGCTCTGACTGGGCCTGCTCAGGACATTTTTGTTCTTTAGCAGCTCTGCTGTTGCTTTGTGTTTTTTATTTGTATTGTTTAAGCACTTTTAAACTATACCCAAGTGTTGCACAGCTAACCTAATGAAGTTGCAACTAAATTAAATTAGCTTTGTCATGCCAAAGGGTTTGAATACTTACACAATTTTCTATATTTCTATCATATTTTGTATATAACAAATACTAGTTGTTATTAAGTGTCATTACAGCAGACTTTGAAGCAACACGAGTGAAGACATTTGTAAGAAAAATATATAAAAGATTAGATAAATATCTTTGTTTCAGTTTTTATATACTGTATACTGTAGTACAAATATGCATGCCTATCTTTACAAAGAAAGATACATACAGTATATACAGTACTATTTTCTTTAAATACTCCCTAGTAATGAATCAATAAATGATGACTCGACAATAGACAGATTAATGAAAAATTAATAAATAACTATCTTGACATTAAGGTTCTAAAACACGTGAGGACCAGGGGAAACCTGGCAAGATGAACATCACTGCGGACTACTTATCTCGATTGCCAACCTTCGTCAATCCCGAAGAGGAGGGAGGTAATGTGACAGAGGGATCTCTGTCACCATCCACAGACAGTACAGTACACGACGCCCATTATCCAACTTAAGTTACACACGTTCGTGCATACACTTTCCTGTCGGCTAGCTAGCTCATGAGGGTGCACACTCGGGGCTTGGCTAGGAGTTTCCTATTTCATACATGCAAAACATTACCACATCTTATTTCAAAATCAGTTCCTGTTACCTGTAGAGACACAAACAAACTCTGTAGGTCTATCGTTATGTTTCTGTTTATTTGTACTTAGCTGTGTGAGAGAGCGTTCTGTCTGTTTGTCTCTTCCGTGTTGCTGTCTGACTTCCGGGTATGGTAGCCTCCTTGGTCCAAACCCGATACCTGTTTTCAGCTTGGCTTTGTAGTGTCAACGCTGAGTGGTGCATGCACACATCTTCTGGTAAAAGAAGTACCATTTTTACAGGTGGTTAAAAATAAGTAAAATGTTGCCTCAGGTCGGGCCCCCCACCGATGGGGACTCGAACTCGGGCCTCTGGTGTCACTCTCAGGTTCACGTGGGTATGCGCCCTCGCCTTTTCCGCCTCAGGTTGGCCCCCCCACCGATGGGGACTCAAACCCGGGCCTCTGGCTTCACTCAACAGGGACGCAGCCAGTTGAGCTAAAGGGAAATCTTCCTTCAGCACGACGGCTGCGGTCCCAGCTATCCACAGGGAAGGGTGGTGACATCACCTCGCTGGTAAGCCAGCTCGAACAACCTGCAATGGCGGCCGTATGCGTTACACTCTCCCCCGCTTAATTCGCTGTCCTCGACAAAGGGCTATCCCACCCAGCTCTGACACCAAAATTTCTCAATAAATAAATCTTGCTTCTACTACAGATATTATACAGTTAGATTTATGTAAGAAAAATGTGTGCTCTGGTAGGTTAAATGGCTTTTTTCATTAAAAAATGCATTGTTTTTTAAAAACAAATATGTATAGCCACCTAGAATTCACCTTAAACCTTTTGTCTGCCAACTGATCCTTTGAATCATC